>NW_027095462.1:0-257168 GCF_036850765.1 Saccopteryx bilineata | reverse complement strand
CGTGCAGGTTGTGGTGTGTGGGGAACTTTGACTGTCTCTGTCTTTTTCTGCATTTGGTCGCAGTGCCTGTGTTGGTGTGTCGAGAAACCTGAAGTTCTCTGTTCCTTCTTGTTTGTGGTCCCTTTGCAGGCGGTGGTGTGTGGGCAACCCTGATGGGCTGTGTCCATTCCTGCATGTGGTCGGTGTGCAGGTGGTGTTGTGTGGGGAACCCTGATGGTCTGTTTTCCTTCCTGCATGTGTTTGCTGTGCATGCGGTGGTGTGTGGGGACACTGACAGTCTGTGTTTTTCTCAGCATGTGGTCGCTGTGCAGGCGGTGGTGTTTGGGGAACCCTGACGGTCTGTGTCTTTTCATGCATGTGGTTGCTGTGCGGTCGGTGTTGTGTGGGGAACCCTGAAGGCCTGTGTTCCTTCCTGCATGTGGTCGCTGTGCGGGCGGTGGTGTGTGGAAACCCTGACGGTCTGTGTCCCTTCCTGCATGTAGTCGCTGGGCAGGCGGTGGTGTGTGGGGAACCCTGACGGTCTGTGTCCATTCCTGCATGTGGTCGCTGTGCAGGCAGTGATGTTTGGGGATCCCTGATGGGCTGTGTTTCTTCTTGCATGTGGTCGGTGTGCATTCAGTGGTGTGTGGGAACCCTGACGGTCTATGTCCCTTCCTGCATGTAGTCGCTGTGCAGGTGGTGGTGTGTGGGGAACCCTTATGGTCCGAGTCCCTTTCTTCTTGTGGTCACTGAACAGGCAGTGGTGTGTGGGGAACCCTGACGGTCTGTGTCCATTCCTGCATGTGGTCGCTGTGCTGGTGGTGATGTGTGGGAAACAGAAGGTTTCTGTTTCTTCCCGCATGTGGTCGTTGTGCAAGGGGTGGTGTGTGGGGAACCTTGATGGTCTGTGTCTCTTCCTTCATGTGGTCGCTGTGCAGGAATTGGTGTGTGGAAAACCTAGACGGGCTGTGTCCCTTCCTGCATGTGGTCGCTGTGCGGGCGCTGGTGTGTGGAAACCCCGACAGTCTGTGTCCCTTCCTGCATGTAGTCGCTGTGCAGGTGGTGGTGTGTGGAAACCCTGAAGGTCTGTGTCCCTTCCTGTGTGTAGTCGCTGTGCAGGCGGTGGTGTGTAGGAACCCTGAAGGTCTGTGTCCCTTCCTGCATGTAGTCGCTCTGCAGGTGGTGGTGTGTGGGGAAATCTGACGGTCTCTGTTCCTTCCTGCATGTGGTCGCTGTGCAGGCGGTGGTGTGTGGAACCTGACAGTCTGTCTTCCTCTCTGCATGTGGTGGCTGTGCTGTCACTGGTGTGTGGGGAACCCTGATGGGCTGTGTCCATTCCTGCATGTGGTAGCTGTGCATTCAGTGGTGTGTGGGAACCCTAAAATTATGTGTCCCTTTCCACATGTGGTCGCTGTGCAGGTGGTGTTATGTGGGGAAACCTTAAGATCTGTGTCCCTTTCTACATTTGTTCGCTGTTCAGGCGGTGGTGTGTGGGGAACCTGATGGACTGTGTTCCTTCCTGCATGTGGTCGCTGTGCAGGCAGTGGTGTGTGGGAAATCCTGAAGGTCTGTGTCCCTTCCTGCATGTGGTCGCTGTGCAGGAGGTGGTGTGTGGGGAAATATGACGGTCTCTGTTGCTTTTTCCATGTGGTCACTGTGCAGGCGGTGGTGTGTGGGGAACCCTGACTGGCGGTGTCCCTTCCTGCATGTGGTCCTTGTGCGGGAGATCGTGTGTGAAAACTCTGACAGTCTGTGTCCCTTCCTGCATGTAGTCAATGTGCAGGCGATGGTGTGTGGGGAACCCTGACGGTCTGTGTCCATTCCTGCTTGTGGTCGCTGTTCAGGCAGTGGTGTTTGGGGAACCCTGATGGCTGTGTCCCTTCCTGTATGTGGTCGGTGTGCATTCAGTGGTGTGTGGGAACCCTGACGGTCTGTGTCCCTTCCTGCATGTAGTGGCTGTGCAGGTGGTGGTGTGTGGGGAACCCTGATGATCTGTGTCCCTTTCTTCACGTTGTCACTGAGCAGGCAGTGGTGTGTGGGAACCCTGATTGTCTGTGTCCCTTTCTGCATGTGGTCACTGTGCAGGTGGTGGTGTGTGGAGAACCCTGAATGTCTGTGTCCCTTTCTGCATTTGGTCACTGTGCAGGTGGTGGTGTGTGGGGAACCCTGATGCTCTGTTTCCCTTCCTGCATGTGTTTGCTGTGCATGCAGTGGTGTGTGGGACACTGACAGTCTGTGTTTTTCTCAGCATGTGGTCGCTGTGCAGGCGGTGGTGTTTGGGGAACCGTGACGGTCTGTGTCTTTTCATGCATGTGGTTGCTGTGCGGTCCGTGTTGTTTGGGGTACCCTGAAGGCCTGTGTTGCTTCCTGCATGTGGTCGCTGTGCGGGCAGTGGTGTGTGGAAACCCTGACGGTCTGTGTCCCTTCCTGCATATAGTCGCTGTGCAGGTGGTGGTGTGTGGGGAACCCTGACGGTCTGTGTCCATTCCTGCATGTGGTTGCTGTGCATTCAGTGGTGTGTGGGAACCCTGACGGTCTGTGTCCCTTCCTGCATGTAGTCGCTGTGCAGGTGGTGGTGTGTGGGGAACCCTGATGGTCCGAGTCCCTTTCTTCATGTGGTCACTGAGCAGGCAGTGGTGTGTGGGGAACCCTGACGGTCTGTGTCCATTCCTGCATGTGGCCGCTGTGCTGGTGGTGATGTGTGGGAAACAGAAGGTTTCTGTTTCTTCCCGCATGTGGTCGCTGTGCAGGGGTGGTGTGTGGGGAACCCTGTTGGTCTGTGTCCCTTAATTCATGTGGTCGCTGTGCAGGTGGTGGTGTGTGGAGAAACCTGAAGGTCTCTGTCCCTTCCTGTTTGTGGTCGCAGTTCAGGCAGTGGTGTGTGGGGAACCCTGAATATCTCTGTCCCATTCGGTGTGTGGTCGCTGTGCAGGCGGTGGTATGTGGGGAACCCTGATGGTATGTGTCACTTCCTTCATGTGGTCGCTGTGCAGGTGGTGGTGTGTGAAGAAAACTGAAGGTCTCTGTTCCTTCCTGTGTGTGGTCGCTGTGCAGGCTGTGGTGTGTGGGGAACTTTGACGGTCTGTGTCTTTTTCTGCATGTGGTAGCAGTGCAGGTGGTGGTGTGTGTGAAACCCTGATGGACTGTGTTCCTTTTTGCATGTGGTCACTGTGCAGGCGGTGGTGTGTGGGAACCCGATGGGCTGTGTCTCTTCCTGCATGTGGTTGCCCAGCGGGCAGTGGTGTGTGGAAACCCGGACAGTCTGTGTCCCTTCCTGCATGTAGTCGCTGTGCAGGTGGTGGTTTGTGGAAACCCTGAAGGTCTGTGTCCCTTCTTGTGTTTCGTCGCTGTGCAGGCGGTGGTGTGTGGGAACCCTGATTGTCTGTGTCCCTTTCTGCATGAGGTCACTGTGCAGGTGGTGGTATGTGGAGAACCCTGAATGTCTGTGTCCCTTTTGTGTGTGGTTGCTGTGAATGCGGTGGTGTTTGGAGAATCCTGATGGTCTGTGTCCCTTCCTTCATGTGGTCGCTGTGCAGGCGGTGGTGTGTGGGGAACCCTGATGGGCTGTGTCCCGTTCCCCTATGTGGTCGCTGTGCATTCAGTGGTGTGTGGGAACCCTGACGGTCTGTGTCCCTTCCTGCATGTAGTTGCTGTGCAGGTGGTGGTGTGTAGGGAACCCTGACGGTCTGTGTTCCTTCCTGCTTGTGGTCACTGTGCAGGTGGTGGTGTGTGGGGAAACCTGAAGATCTGTGTCCCTTTCTACATATGGTCGCTGTTCAGGCAGTGGTGTTTGGGGAAATCTGATGGGCTGTGTTCCTTCCTGCATGTGGTCGCTGTGCAGGCGGTGGTTTGTCGGGAAACCTGAAGGTCTGTGTCCCTTTCTGCATGTGGTTGCTGTGCAGGAGGTTGTGTGTGGGGAAACCTGACGGTTCCTGTTCCTTCCTGCATGTGGTCGCTGTACAGGCGGTGGTGTGTGGGGAACCCTGATGGTCTGTGTCCTTTCCTGCATGTGGTCGCTGTGCAGGGGGTGGTTTATGGGAAACAGAATGTTTGTGTCCCTTCCTGCATGTGGTCGCTGTGCAGGGGGTGGTGTGTGGGAAACCCTGATGGTCTGTGTCCCTTTCTTCATGTGGTCGCTGTGCAGGCAGTGGTGTGTGGGGAAATCTGATGGGCTGTGTTCCTTCCTGCATGTAGTCGCTGTGCAGGCGGCGGTGTGTGGGGAACCTTGAAGGTCTATTTCCCTTCGTGCATGTGGTCGCAGTGCAGGCAGTGGTGTGTGGGGAACCCTGAATGTCTCTGTCCCATTCCGTGTGTAGTCGCTGTGCAGGCGGTGGTGTGTGGGGAAACCTGATGGTCTGTGTCACTTCCTTCATGTGGTCGCTGTGCAGGTGGTGGTGTGTGGAAAAACCTGAATGTCTCTGTCCCCTCCTGTGTGTGTTCGCTGTGCAGGCTGTGGTGTGTGGGGAACTTTGACGGTCTGTGTCTTTTTCTGCATGTGGTCGCAGTGCAGGTCGTGGTGTGTGGGGAAACCTGACGGACTCTGTCCCTTCCTGTATGTGGTCCCTTTGCAGGAGGTGGTATGTAGTCAACCCTGATGGGCTGTGTCCCCTCCTGCATGTGGTCGCTGTGCATTCAGTGGTGTGTGGGAACCCTGACGGTCTGTGTCCTTTCCTGCATGTAGTAGCTGTGCAGGTGGTGGTGTGTGGGGAACCCTGATGGTCTGTTTCCCTTCCTGCATGTTTTGCTGTGCAGGCGGTGGTGTGTGGGAATCTGACAGTCTGTGTTCCTCTCTGCATGTGGTCGCTGTGCAGGCAGTGGTGTGTGGGGATCCCTGACGATCTGTGTCTCTTTCTGCATGTGGTTGCTGTACGTTTGTGGTGTGTGGGGAACCCTGACGGCCTGTGCTCCTTCCTGCATGTGGTCGCTGTGCGGGCGGTCGTGTGTGGAAACCCTGACGGTTTGTGTCCCTTTCTGCATGTAGTCGCTGTGAAGGCAGTGGTGTGTGGGGAACCCTGACAGTCTGTGTCAATTCCTTCATGTGGTCGCTGTGCAGGCAGTGGTGTGTGGGTATCCCTGATGGGCTGTGTCCCTTCCTGCATGAGGTCTTTGTGCATTCAGTGGTGTGTGGGAACCCTGACTGTCTGTCTCCCTTCTTGCATGTAGTCGCCGTGCAGGATGTGGTGTGTGGGGAACTTTGACTGTCTCTGTCTTTTTCTGCATTTGGTCGCAGTGCCTGTGTTGGTGTGTGGAGAAACCTGAAGTTCTCTGTCCCTTCTTGTTTGTGGTCCCTTTGCAGGCGGTGGTGTGTGGGCAACCCTGATGGGCTGTGTCCATTCCTGCATGTGGTCGGTGTGCAGGTGGTGGTGTATTGGGAACGCTGATGGTCTGTTTCCCTTCCTGCATGTGTTTGCTGTGCATGCGGTGGTGTGTGGGGACACTGACAGTCTGTGTTTTTCTCAGCATGTGGTCGCTGTGCAGGCGGTGGTGTTTGGGGAACCCTGACGGTCTTTGTCTTTTCATGCATGTGATTGCGGTGCGGTCCGTGTTGTTTCGGGAACCCTGAAGGCCTGTGTTCCTTCCTGCATGTGGTCGCTGTGCGGGCGGTGGTGTGTGGAAACCCTGACGGTCTGTGTCCCTTCCTGCATGTAGTCGCTGTGCAGGCGGTGGTGTGTGGGGAACCCTGACGGTCTGTGTCCCTTCCTGCATGTGGTCGCTGTGCAGGCAGTGATGTTTGGGGATCCCTGATGGGCTGTGTCCCTTCCTGCATGTGGTCGCTGTACTTTCAGTGGTGTGTGGGAACATTGACGGTCTGTGTCCCTTCTTGCATGTAGTCGCTGTGCAGGTGGTGGTGTGTGTGGAACCCTTATGATCCGTGTCCCTTCCTTCTTGTGGTCACTGAGCAGGCAGTGGTGTGTGGGGAACCCTGACGGTCTGTGTCCATTCCTGCATGTGGTCGCTGTCCTGGTTGTGATGTGTGGGAAAGAGAAGATTTGTGTTTCTTCCTCCATGTTGTCGCTGTGCAGGGGGTGGTGTGTGGGGAAAACTGATGGTCTGTGTCTCTTCCTTCATGTGGTCGCTGTGCAGGAATTGGTGTGTGGAAAACCCTGATGGGCTGTGTCCCTTCCTGCATGTGGTCGCTGTGCGGGCGCTGGTGTGTGGAAACCCGGACAGTCTGTGTCCCTTCCTGCATGTAGTCGCTGTGCAGGTGGTGGTGTGTGGAAACCCTGAAGGTCTGTGTCCCTTCCTGTGTGTAGTCGCTGTGCAGGCGGTGGTGTGTGGGAACCCTGAAGGTCTGTGTCCCTTCCTGCATGTAGTCGCTCTGCAGGTGGTGGAGTGTGGGGAAATCTGACGGTCTCTGTTCCTTCCTGCATGTGATCGCTGTGCAGGCGGTGGTGTGTGGAACCTGACAGTCTGTGTTCCTCTCTGCATGTGGTGGCTCTGCTATCACTGGTGTGTGGGGAACCCTGATGGGCTGTGTCCATTCCTGCATGTGGTAGCTGTGCATTCAGTGGTGTGTGGGAACCCTAAAATTATGTGTCCCTTCCTGCATGTGGTCGCTGTGCAGGTGGTGTTATGTGGGGAAACCTTAAGTTCTGTGTCCCTTTCTACATTTGTTCGCTGTTCAGGCGGTGGTGTGTGGGCAACCTGATGGACTGTGTTCCTTCCTGCCTGTTGTTGCTGTGCAGGCAGTGGTGTGTGGGAAATCCTGAAGGTCTGTGTCCATTCCTGCATGTGGTCGCTGTGCAGGAGGTGGTGTGTGGGGAAATATGACGGTCTCTGTTGCTTTTTCCATGTGGTCACTGTGCAGGCGGTGGTGTGTGGGGAACCCTGACTGGCGGTGTCCCTTCCTGCATGTGGTCCTTGTGCGGGCGATTGTGTGTGAAAACTCTGACAGTCTCTGTCCCTTCCTGCATGTACTCAATGTGCAGGCGATGGTGTGTGGGGAACCCTGACGGTCTGTGTCCATTCCTGCATGTGGTCGCTGTGCAGGCAGTGGTGTTTGGGGAACCCAGATGGGCTGTGTCCTTTCCTGTATGTGGTCGTTGTGCATTCAGTGGTGTGTGGGAACCCTGACGGTCTGTGTCCCTTCCTGCATGTAGTGGCTGTGCAAGTGGTGGTGTGTGGGGAACCCTGATGGTCTGTGTCCCTTTCTTCATGTTGTCACTGAGCAGGCAGTGGTGTGTGGAAACCCTGATTGTCTGTGTCCCTTTCTGCATGTGGTCGCTGTGCGGGCGGTGGTGTGTGGAAACCCTGACGGTCTGTGTCCCTTCCTGCATGTAGTCGCTGGGCAGGCGGTGGTGTGTGGGGAACCCTGACGGTCTGTGTCCATTCCTGCATGTGGTCGCTGTGCAGGCAGTGATGTTTGGGGATCCCTGATGGGCTGTGTCCCTTCTTGCATGTGGTCGGTGTGCATTCAGTGGTGTGTGGGAACCCTGACGGTCTATGTCCCTTCCTGCATGTAGTCGCTGTGCAGGTGGTGGTGTGTGGGGAACCCTTATGGTCCGAGTCCCTTCCTTCTTGTGGTCACTGAACAGGCAGTGGTGTGTGGGGAACCCTGACGGTCTGTGTCCATTCCTGCATGTGGTCGCTGTGCTGGTGGTGATGTGTGGGAAACAGAAGGTTTCTGTTTCTTCCCGCATGTGGTCGTTGTGCAAGGGGTGGTGTGTGGGGAACCTTGATGGTCTGTGTCTCTTCCTTCATGTGGTCGCTGTGCAGGAATTGGTGTGTGGAAAACCTAGACGGGCTGTGTCCCTTCCTGCATGTGGTCGCTGTGCGGGCGCTGGTGTGTGGAAACCCCGACAGTCTGTGTCCCTTCCTGCATGTAGTCGCTGTGCAGGTGGTGGTGTGTGGAAACCCTGATGGTCTGTGTCCCTTCCTGTGTGTAGTCGCTGTGCAGGCGGTGGTGTGTAGGAACCCTGAAGGTCTGTGTCCCTTCCTGCATGTAGTCGCTCTGCAGGTGGTGGAGTGTGGGGAAATCTGACGGTCTCTGTTCCTTCCTGCATGTGGTCGCTGTGCAGGCGGTGGTGTGTGGAACCTGACAGTCTGTCTTCCTCTCTGCATGTGGTGGCTGTGCTGTCACTGGTGTGTGGGGAACCCTGATGGGCTGTGTCCATTCCTGCATGTGGTAGCTGTGCATTCAGTGGTGTGTGGGAACCCTAAAATTATGTGTCCCTTCCTGCATGTGGTCGCTGTGCAGGTGGTGTTATGTGGGGAAACCTTAAGATCTGTGTCCCTTTCTACATTTGTTCGCTGTTCAGGCGGTGGTGTGTGGGGAACCTGATGGACTGTGTTCCTTCCTGCCTGTGGTTGCTGTGCAGGCAGTGGTGTGTGGGAAATCCTGAAGGTCTGTGTCCCTTCCTGCATGTGGTCGCTGTGCAGGAGGTGGTGTGTGGGGAAATATGACGGTCTCTGTTGCTTTTTCCATGTGGTCACTGTGCAGGCGGTGGTGTGTGGGGAACCCTGACTGGCGGTGTCCCTTCCTGCATGTGGTCCTTGTGCGGGAGATCGTGTGTGAAAACTGACAGTCTGTGTCCCTTCCTGCATGTAGTCAATGTGCAGGCGATGGTGTGTGGGGAACCCTGACGGTCTGTGTCCATTCCTGCTTGTGGTCGCTGTTCAGGCAGTGGTGTTTGGGGAACCCTGATGGCTGTGTCCCTTCCTGTATGTGGTCGGTGTGCATTCAGTGGTGTGTGGGAACCCTGACGGTCTGTGTCCCTTCCTGCATGTAGTGGCTGTGCAAGTGGTGGTGTGTGGGGAACCCTGATGGTCTGTGTCCCTTTCTTCACGTTGTCACTGAGCAGGCAGTGGTGTGTGGAAACCCTGATTGTCTGTGTCCCTTTCTGCATGTGGTCACTGTGCAGGTGGTGGTGTGTGGAGAACCCTGAATGTCTGTGTCCCTTTCTGCATTTGGTCACTGTGCAGGTGGTGGTGTGTGGGGAACCCTGATGGTCTGTTTCCCTTCCTGCATGTGTTTGCTGTGCATGCAGTGGTGTGTGGGACACTGACAGTCTGTGTTTTTCTCAGCATGTGGTCGCTGTGCAGGCGGTGGTGTTTGGGGAACCGTGACGGTCTGTGTCTTTTCATGCATGTGGTTGCTGTGCGGTCCGTGTTGTTTGGGGTACCCTGAAGGCCTGTGTTCCTTCCTGCATGTGGTCGCTGTGCGGGCAGTGGTGTGTGGAAACCCTGACGGTCTGTGTCCCTTCCTGCATATAGTCGCTGTGCAGGTGGTGGTGTGTGGGGAACCCTGACGGTCTGTGTCCCTTCCTGCATGTGGTTGCTGTGCATTCAGTGGTGTGTGGGAACCCTGACGGTCTATTTCCCTTCCTGCATGTAGTCGCTGTGCAGGTGGTGGTGTGTGGGGAACCCTGATGGTCCGAGTCCCTTTCTTCATGTGGTCACTGAGCAGGCAGTGGTGTGTGGGGAACCCTGACGGTCTGTGTCCATTCCTGCATGTGGCCGCTGTGCTGGTGGTGATGTGTGGGAAACAGAAGGTTTCTGTTTCTTCCCGCATGTGGTCGCTGTGCAGGGGGTGGTGTGTGGGGAACCCTGTTGGTCTGTGTCCCTTAATTCATGTGGTCGCTGTGCAGGTGGTGGTGTGTGGAGAAACCTGAAGGTCTCTGTCCCTTCCTGTTTGTGGTCGCAGTTCAGGCAGTGGTGTGTGGGGAACCCTGAATATCTCTGTCCCATTCGGTGTGTGGTCGCTGTGCAGGCGGTGGTATGTGGGGAACCCTGATGGTATGTGTCACTTCCTTCATGTGGTCGCTGTGCAGGTGGTGGTGTGTGGGTAACCCTGAATGTCTGTGTCCCTTCCTGTGTGTGGTCGCTGTGCAGGCTGTGGTGTGTGGGGAACTTTGACGGTCTGTGTCTTTTCTGCATGTGGTAGCAGTGCAGGTGGTGGTGTGTGTGAAACCCTGATGGACTGTGTTCCTTTTTGCATGTGGTCACTGTGCAGGCGGTGGTGTGTGGGAACCCGATGGGCTGTGTCTCTTCCTGCATGTGGTTGCCCAGCGGGCAGTGGTGTGTGGAAACCCGGACAGTCTGTGTCCCTTCCTGCATGTAGTCGCTGTGCAGGTGGTGGTTTGTGGAAACCCTGAAGGTCTGTGTCCCTTCTTGTGTGTAGTTGCTGTGCAGGCGGTGGTGTGTGGGAACCCTGATTGTCTGTGTCCCTTTCTGCATGTGGTCACTGTGCAGGTGGTGGTATGTGGAGAACCCTGAATGTCTGTGTCCCTTTTGTGTGTGGTTGCTGTGAATGCGGTGGTGTTTGGAGAATCCTGATGGTCTGTGTCCCTTCCTTCATGTGGTCGCTGTGCAGGCGGTGGTGTGTGGGGAACCTTGATGGGCTGTGTCCCTATGTGGTCGCTGTGCATTCAGTGGTGTGTGGGAACCCTGACGGTCTGTGTCCCTTCCTGCATGTAGTTGCTGTGCAGGTGGTGGTGTGTAGGGAACCCTGACGGTCTGTGTTCCTTCCTGCTTGTGGTCACTGTGCAGGTGGTGGTGTGTGGGGAAACCTGAAGATCTGTGTCCCTTTCTACATATGGTCGCTGTTCAGGCAGTGGTGTTTGGGGAAATCTGATGGGCTGTGTTCCTTCCTGAATGTGGTCGCTGTGCAGGCGGTGGTTTGTCGGGAAACCTGAAGGTCTGTGTCCCTTTCTGCATGTGGTTGCTGTGCAGGAGGTTGTGTGTGGGGAAACCTGACGGTTCCTGTTCCTTCCTGCATGTGGTCGCTGTACAGGCGGTGGTGTGTGGGGAACCCTGATGGTCTGTGTCCCTTCCTGCATGTGGTCGCTGTGCAGGGGGTGGTTTATGGGAAACAGAATGTTTGTGTCCCTTCCTGCATGTGGTCGCTGTGCAAGGGGTGGTGTGTGGGAAACCCTGATGGTCTGTGTCCCTTTCTTCATGTGGTCGCTGTGCAGGCAGTGGTGTGTGGGGAAATCTGATGGGCTGTGTTCCTTCCTGCATGTAGTCGCTGTGCAGGCGGCGGTGTGTGGGGAACCCTGAAGATCTATTTCCCTTCCTGCATGTGGTCGCAGTGCAGGCAGTGGTGTGTGGGGAACCCTGAATGTCTCTGTCCCATTCCGTGTGTAGTCGCTGTGCAGGCGGTGGTATGTGGGGAAACCTGATGGTCTGTGTCACTTCCTTCATGTGGTCGCTGTGCAGGTGGTGGTGTGTGGAAAAACCTGAATGTCTCTGTCCCCTCCTGTGTGTGTTCGCTGTGCAGGCTGTGGTGTGTGGGGAACTTTGACGGTCTGTGTCTTTTTCTGCATGTGGTCGCAGTGCAGGTCGTGGTGTGTGGGGAAACCTGACGGACTCTGTCCCTTCCTGTATGTGGTCCCTTTGCAGGAGGTGGTATGTAGTCAACCCTGATGGGCTGTGTCCCCTCCTGCATGTGGTCGCTGTGCATTCAGTGGTGTGTGGGAACCCTGACGGTCTGTGTCCTTTCCTGCATGTAGTAGCTGTGCAGGTGGTGGTGTGTGGGGAACCCTGATGGTCTGTTTCCCTTTCTGCATGTTTTGCTGATCAAGCGGTGGTGTGTGGGAATCTGACAGTCTGTGTTCCTCTCTGCATGTGGTCGCTGTGCAGGCGGTGGTGTGTGAGGAACCCTGACGTTCTGTGTCTTTTCCAGCATGTGGTTGCTGTGCGGTTGTGGTGTGTGGGGAACCCTGACGGCCTGTGTTCCTTCCTGCATGTGGTCGCTGTGCGGGCGGTCGTGTGTGGAAACCCTGACGGTCTGTGTCCCTTTCTGCATGTAGTCGCTGTGCAGGCAGTGGTGTGTGGGGAACCCTGACAGTCTGTGTCAATTCCTTCATGTGGTCGCTGTGCAGGCAGTGGTGTGTGGGTATCCCTGATGGGCTGTGTCCCTTCCTGCATGAGGTCGCTGTGCATTCAGTGGTGTGTGGGAACCCTGACTGTCTGTGTCCTTTCTTGCATGTAGTCGCCGTGCAGGTTGTGGTGTGTGGGGAACTTTGACTGTCTCTGTCTTTTTCTGCATTTGGTCGCAGTGCCTGTGTTGGTGTGTGGAGAAACCTGAAGTTCTCTGTCCCTTCTTGTTTGTGGTCCCTTTGCAGGCGGTGGTGTGTGGGCAACCCTGATGGGCTGTGTCCATTCCTGCATGTGGTCGGTGTGCAGGTGGTGGTGTGTGGGGAACCCTGATGGTCTGTTTCCCTTCCTGCATGTGTTTGCTGTGCAGGCTGTGGTGTGTGGGGACCCTGACAGTCTCTGTTTTTCTCAGCATGTGGTCGCTGTGCAGGCGGTGGTGTGTGGGGAACCCTGACGGTCTGTGTCTTTTCATGCATGTGGTTGCTGTGCGGTCGGTGTTGTGTGGGGAACCCTGACAGCCTGTGTTCCTTCCTGCATGTGGTCGCTGTGCGGGCGGTGGTGTGTGGAAACCCTGACGGTCTGTGTCCCTTCCTGCATGTAGTCGCTGTGCAGGCGGTGGTGTGTGGGGAACCCTGATGGGCTGTGTCCATTCCTGCATGTGGTCGCTGTGCAGGCAGTGATGTTTGGGGATCCCTGATGGGCTGTGACCCTTCCTGCATGTGGTCGGTGTGCATTCAGTGGTGTGTGGGAACCCTGACGGTCTATGTCCCTTCCTGCATGTAGTCGCTGTGCAGGTGGTGGTGTGTGGGGAACCCTTATGGTCCGAGTCCCTTCCTTCTTGTGGTCACTGAACAGGCAGTGGTGTGTGGGGAACCCTGACGGTCTGTGTCCATTCCTGCATGTGGTCGCTGTGCTGGTGGTGATGTGTGGGAAACAGAAGGTTTCTGTTTCTTCCCGCATGTGGTCGTTGTGCAGGGGGTGGTGTGTGGGGAACCTTGATGGTCTGTGTCTCTTCCTTCATGTGGTCGCTGTGCAGGAATTGGTGTGTGGAAAACCTAGACGGGCTGTGTCCCTTCCTGCATGTGGTCGCTGTGCGGGCGCTGGTGTGTGGAAACCCCGACAGTCTGTGTCCCTTCCTGCATGTAGTCTCTGTGCAGGTGGTGGTGTGTGAAAACCCTGAAGGTCTGTGTCCCTTCCTGTGTGTAGTCGCTGTGCAGGCGGTGGTGTGTGGGGAACCTGAAGGTCTGTGTCCCTTCCTGCATGTGGACGCTCTGCAGGTGGTGGTGTGTGGGGAAATCTGACGGTCTCTGTTCCTTCCTGCATGTGATCGCTGTGCAGGCGGTGGTGTGTGGAACCTGACAGTCTGTGTTCCTCTCTGCATGTGGTGGCTCTGCTATCACTGGTGTGTGGGGAACCCTGATGGGCTGTGTCCATTCCTGCATGTGGTAGCTGTGCATTCAATGGTGTGTGGGAACCCTAAAATTATGTGTCCCTTCCTGCATGTGGTCGCTGTGCAGGTGGTGTTATGTGGGGAAACCTTAAGTTCTGTGTCCCTTTCTACATTTGTTCGCTGTTCAGGCGGTGGTGTGTGGGCAACCTGATGGACTGTGTTCCTTCCTGCCTGTTGTTGCTGTGCAGGCAGTGGTGTGTGGGAAATCCTGAAGGTCTGTGTCCATTCCTGCATGTGGTCGCTGTGCAGGAGGTGGTGTGTGGGGAAATATGACGGTCTCTGTTGCTTTTTCCATGTGGTCACTGTGCAGGCGGTGGTGTGTGGGGAACCCTGACTGGCGGTGTCCCTTCCTGCATGTGGTCCTTGTGCGGGCGATTGTGTGTGAAAACCCTGACAGTCTCTGTCCCTTCCTGCATGTAGTCAATGTGCAGGCGATGGTGTGTGGGGAAACCTGACGGTCTGTGTCCATTCCTGCATGTGGTCGCTGTGCAGGCAGTGGTGTTTGGGGAACCCTGATGGGCTGTGTCCTTTCCTGTATGTGGTCGTTGTGCATTCAGTGGTGTGTGGGAACCCTGACGGTCTGTGTCCCTTCCTGCATGTAGTGGCTGTGCAAGTGGTGGTGTGTGGGGAACCCTGATGGTCTGTGTCCCTTTCTTCATGTTGTCACTGAGCAGGCAGTGGTGTGTGGAAACCCTGATTGTCTGTGTCCCTTTCTGCATGTGGTCGCTGTGCAGGCGGTGGTGTGTGGGGAACCTTGATGGGCTGTGTCCGTTCCCCTATGTGGTCGCTGTGCATTCAGTGGTGTGTGGGAACCCTGACGGTCTGTGTCCCTTCCTGCATGTAGTTGCTGTGCAGGTGGTGGTGTGTAGGGAACCTTGACGGTCTGTGTTCCTTCCTGCTTGTGGTCACTGTGCAGGTGGTGGTGTGTGGGGAAACCTGAAGATCTGTGTCCCTTTCTACATATGGTCGCTGTTCAGGCAGTGGTGTTTGGGGAAATCTGATGGGCTGTGTTCCTTCCTGTATGTGGTCGCTGTGCAGGCGGTGGTTTGTCGGGAAACCTGAAGGTCTGTGTCCCTTTCTGCATGTGGTTGCTGTGCAGGAGGTTGTGTGTGGGGAAACCTGACGGTTCCTGTTCCTTCCTGCATGTGTTCGCTGTACAGGCGGTGGTGTGTGGGGAACCCTGATGATCTTTGTCCCTTCCTGCATGTGGTCGCTGTGCAGGGGGTGGTGTATTGGAAACAGAAGTTTTGTGTCCCTTCCTGCATGTGGTCGCTGTGCAAGGGGTGGTGTGTGGGAAACCCTGATGGTCTGTGTCCCTTTCTTCATGTGGTCGCTGTGCAGGCAGTGGTGTGTGGGGAAATCTGATGGGCTGTGTTCCTTCCTGCATGTAGTCGCTGTGCAGGCGGCGGTGTGTGGGGAACCTTGAAGGTCTATTTCCCTTCCTGCATGTGGTCGCAGTGCAGGCAGTGGTGTGTGGGGAACCCAGAATGTCTCTGTCCCATTCCGTGTGTAGTCGCTGTGCAGGCGGTGGTATGTGGGGAAACCTGATGGTCTGTGTCACTTCCTTCATGTGGTCGCTGTGCAGGTGGTGGTGTGTGGAAAAACCTGAATGTCTCTGTCCCCTCCTGTGTGTGTTCGCTGTGCAGGCTGTGGTGTGTGGGGAACTTTGACGGTCTGTGTCTTTTTCTGCATGTGGTCGCAGTGCAGGTCGTGGTTTGTGCGGAAACCTGACGGACTCTGTCCCTTCCTGTATGTCGTCCCTTTGCAGGAGGTGATATGTAGTCAACCCTGATGGGCTGTCTCCCCTCCTGCATGTGGTCACTGTGCATTCAGTGGTGTGTGGGAACCCTGACGGTCTGTGTCCTTTCCTGCATGTAGTAGCTGTGCAGGTGGTGGTGTGTGGGGAACCCTGATGGTCTGTTTCCCTTTCTGCATATTTTGCTGATCAAGCGGTGGTGTGTGGGAATTTGACAGTCTGTGTTCCTCTCTGCATGTGGTCGCTGTGCAGGCAGTGGTATGTGAGGAACCCTGACGTTCTGTGTCTTTTCCAGCATGTGGTTGCTGTACGTTTGTGGTGTGTGGGGAACCCTGACGGCCTGTGTTCCTTCCTGCATGTGGTCGCTGTGCGGGCGGTCGTGTGTGGAAACCCTGACGGTCTGTGTCCCTTTCTGCATGTAGTCGCTGTGAAGGCAGTGGTGTGTGGGGAACCCTGACAGTCTGTGTCAATTCCTTCATGTGGTCGCTGTGCAGGCAGTGGTGTGTGGGTATCCCTGATGGGCTGTGTCCCTTCCTGCATGAGGTCTCTGTGCATTCAGTGGTGTGTGGGAACCCTGACTGTCTGTCTCCCTTCTTGCATGTAGTCGCCGTGCAGGTTGTGGTGTGTGGGGAACTTTGACTGTCTCTGTCTTTTTCTGCATTTGGTCGCAGTGCCTGTGTTGGTGTGTGGAGAAACCTGAAGTTCTCTGTCCCTTCTTGTTTGTGGTCCCTTTGCAGGCGGTGGTGTGTGGGCAACCCTGATGGGCTGTGTCCATTCCTGCATGTGGTCGGTGTGCAGGTGGTGGTGTGTGGGGAACCCTGATGGTCTGTTTCCCTTCCTGCATGTGTTTGCTGTGCATGCGGTGGTGTGTGGGGACACTGACAGTCTGTGTTTTTCTCAGCATGTGGTCGCTGTGCAGGCGGTGGTGTTTGGGGAACCCTGACGGTCTTTGTCTTTTCATGCATGTGGTTGCGGTGCGGTCCGTGTTGTTTGGGGAACCCTGAAGGCCTGTGTTCCTTCCTGCATGTGGTCGCTGTGCGGGCGGTGGTGTGTGGAAACCCTGACGGTCTGTGTCCCTTCCTGCATGTAGTCGCTGTGCAGGCGGTGGTGTGTGGGGAACCCTGACGGTCTGTGTCCCTTCCTGCATGTGGTCGCTGTGCAGGCAGTGATGTTTGGGGATCCCTGATGGGCTGTGACCCTTCCTGCATGTGGTCGGTGTGCATTCAGTGGTGTGTGGGAACCCTGACGGTCTATGTCCCTTCCTGCATGTAGTCGCTGTGCAGGTGGTGGTGTGTGGGGAACCCTTATGGTCCGAGTCCCTTCCTTCTTGGGGTCACTGAACAGGCAGTGGTGTGTGGGGAACCCTGACGGTCTGTGTCCATTCCTGCATGTGGTCGCTGTGCTGGTGGTGATGTGTGGGAAACAGAAGGTTTCTGTTTCTTCCCGCATGTGGTCGCTGTGCAGGTGGTGGTGTGTGGGGAACCCTGATCGCCTGTGTCCCTTCCTTCATGTGGTCGCTGTGCAGGAAGTGGTGTGTGGAAAACCTAGACGGGCTGTGTCCCTTCCTGCATGTGGTCGCTGTGCGGGCGGTGGTGTGTGGAAACCCGGACAGTCTGTGTCCCTTCCTGCATGTAGTCGCTGTGCAGGTGGTGGTGTGTGGAAACCCTGAAGGTCTGTGTCCCTTCCTGTGTGTAGTCGCTGTGCAGGCGGTGGTGTGTGGGGAACCTGATGGACTGTGTTCCTTCCTGCATGTGGTCGCTGTGCAGGTGGTGGAGTGTGGGGAAATCTGACGGGCTGTGTCCCTTCCTGCATGTGGTCGCTGTGCAGGCGGTGGTGTGTGGAACCTGACAGTCTGTGTTCCTCTCTGCATGTGGTGGCTCTGCTATCACTGGTGTGTGGGGAACCCTGATGGGCTGTGTCCATTCCTGCATGTGGTCGCTGTGCAGGTGGTGTTATGTGGGGAAACCTTAAGTTCTGTGTCCCTTTCTACATTTGTTCGCTGTTCAGGCGGTGGTGTGTGGGCAACCTGATGGACTGTGTTCCTTCCTGCCTGTTGTTGCTGTGCAGGCAGTGGTGTGTGGGAAATCCTGAAGGTCTGTGTCCATTCCTGCATGTGGTCGCTGTGCAGGAGGTGGTGTGTGGGGAAATATGACGGTCTCTGTTGCTTTTTCCATGTGGTCACTGTGCAGGCGGTGGTGTGTGGGGAACCCTGACTGGCGGTGTCCCTTCCTGCATGTGGTCCTTGTGCGGGCGATCGTGTGTGAAAACTCTGACAGTCTGTGTCCCTTCCTGCATGTAGTCAATGTGCAGGCGATGGTGTGTGGGGAACCCTGACGGTCTGTGTCCATTCCTGCATGTGGTCGCTGTGCAGGCAGTGGTGTTTGGGGAACCCAGATGGGCTGTGTCCTTTCCTGTATGTGGTCGTTGTGCATTCAGTGGTGTGTGGGAACCCTGACGGTCTGTGTCCCTTCCTGCATGTAGTGGCTGTGCAAGTGGTGGTGTGTGGGGAACCCTGATGGTCTGTGTCCCTTTCTTCACGTTGTCACTGAGCAGGCAGTGGTGTGTGGGGAACCCTGACGGTCTGTGACCATTCCTGCATGTGGCCGCTGTGCTGGTGGTGATGTGTGGGAAACAGAAGGTTTCTGTTTCTTCCCGCATGTGGTCGCTGTGCAGGGGGTGGTGTGTGGGGAACCCTGTTGGTCTGTGTCCCTTAATTCATGTGGTCGCTGTGCAGGTGGTGGTGTGTGGAGAAACCTGAAGGTCTCTGTCCCTTCCTGGTTGTGGTCGCAGTTCAGGCAGTGGTGTGTGGGGAACCCTGAATATCTCTGTCCAATTCGGTGTGTGGTCGCTGTGCTGGCGGTGGTATGTGGGGAACCCTGATGGTATGTGTCACTTCCTTCATGTGGTCGCTGTGCAGGTGGTGGTGTGTGAAGAAACCTGAAGGTCTCTGTTCCTTCCTGTGTGTGGTCGCTGTGCAGGCTGCGGTGTGTGGGGAACTTTGACGGTCTGTGTCTTTTTCTGCATGTGGTAGCAGTGCAGGTGGTGGTGTGTGTGAAACCCTGATGGACTGTGTTCCTTTTTGCATGTGGTCACTGTGCAGGCGGTGGTGTGTGGGAACCCGATGGGCTGTGTCTCTTCCTGCATGCGGTTGCCCAGCGGGCAGTGGTGTGTGGAAACCCGGACAGTCTGTGTCCCTTCCTGCATGTAGTCGCTGTGCAGGTGGTGGTTTGTGGAAACCCTGAAGGTCTGTGTCCCTTCTTGTGTTTCGTCGCTGTGCAGGCAGTGGTGTGTGGGAACCCTGATTGTCTGTGTCCCTTTCTGCATGTGGTCACTGTGCAGGTGGTGGTATGTGGAGAATCCTGAATGTCTGTGTCCCTTTTGTGTGTGGTTGCTGTGAATGCGGTGGTGTTTGGAGAATCCTGATGGTCTGTGTCCCTTCCTTCATGTGGTCGCTGTGCAGGCGGTGGTGTGTGGGGAACCTTGATGGGCTGTGTCCGTTCCCCTATGTGGTCGCTGTGCATTCAGTGGTGTGTGGGAACCCTGACGGTCTGTGTCCCTTCCTGCATGTAGTTCCTGTGCAGGTGGTGGTGTGTAGGGAACCCTGACGGTCTGAGTTCCTTCCTGCTTGTGGTCACTGTGCAGGTGGTGGTGTGTGGGGAAACCTGAAGATCTGTGTCCCTTTCTACATATGGTCGCTGTTCAGGCAGTGGTGTTTGGGGAAATCTGATGGGCTGTGTTCCTTCCTGAATGTAGTCGCTGTGCAGGGGTTGGTTTGTTGGGAAACCTGAAGGTCTGTGTCCCTTTCTGCATGTGGTTGCTGTGCAGGAGGTTGTGTGTGAGGACACCTGACGGTTCCTGTTCCATCCTGCATGTGGTCGCTGTACAGGCGGTGGTGTGTTGGGAACCCTGATGGTCTGTGACCCTTCCTGCATGTGGTCGCTGTGCAGGGGGTGGTTTATTGGAAACAGAATGTTTGTGTCCCTTCTTGCATGTGGTCGCTGTGCAGGCGGTGGTGTGTGGGGAACCCTGATGGGCTGTGTCCCTTCCTGCATGTGGTCGTTGTGCATTCCGTGGTGTGTGGGAAACCTGACGGACTCTGTCCCTTCCTGTTTGTGGTCCCTTTGCAGGAGGTGGTATGTAGTCAACCCTCATGGGCTGTGTCCCCTCCTGCATGTGGTCGCTGTGCATTTAGTGGTGTGTGGGAACCCTGACGGTCTGTGTCCTTTCCTGCATGTAGTAGCTGTGCAGGTGGTGGTGTGTGGGGAACCCTGATGGTCTGTTTCCCTTTCTGCATATTTTGCTGATCAAGCGGTGGTGTGTGGGAATCTGACAGTCTGTGTTCCTCTCTGCATGTGGTCGCTGTGCAGGCAGTGGTATGTGAGGAACCCTGACGTTCTGTGTCTTTTCCTGCATGTGGTTGCTGTGAGTTTGTGGTGTGTGGGGAACCCTGACAGCCTGTGTTTCTTCCTGCATGTGGTAACTGTGCGGGCGGTCGTGTGTGGAAACCCTGACGGTCTGTGTCCCTTTCTGCATGTAGTCGCTGTGAAGGCAGTGGTGTGTGGGGAACCCTGACAGTCTGTGTCAATTCCTTCATGTGGTCGCTGTGCAGGCAGTGGTGTGTGGGTATCCCTGATGGGCTGTGTCCCTTCCTGCATGAGGTCGCTGTGCATTCAGTGGTGTGTGGGAACCCTGACTGTCTGTGTTCCTTCTTGCATGTAGTCGCCGTGCAGGTAGTGGTGTGTGGGGAACTTTGACTGTCTCTGTCTTTTTCTGCATTTGGTCGCAGTGCCTGTGTTGGTGTGTGGAGAAACCTGACGTTCTCTGTCCCTTCTTGTTTGTGGTCCCTTTGCAGGCGGTGGTGTGTGGGCAACCCTGATGGGCTGTGTTCCTTCTTGCATGTGGTCGCTGTGCATGCGGTGGTGTGTGGGGAACCCGATGGGCTGTGTCTCTTACTGCATGTGGTTGCCTTGCGTGCGGTGTTGTGTGGAAACCCTGAAGGTCTGTGTCCCTTCCTATGTGTAGTCGCTGTGCATGCGGTGGTGTGTGGGAACCCTGATTGTCTGTGTTCCTTTCTGCATGTGGTCACTGTGCAGGTGGTGGTGTGTGGAGAACTCTGAATTTCTGTGTCCCTTTTGTGTGTGGTCGTTGTGAATGCGGTGCTGTGTGGAGAATCCTGATGGTCTGTGTCCCTTTCTGTTTGTGGTCGCTGTGCAGGCGGTGGTGTGTGGGGAACCCTGATATGCTGTGTTCCTTCATTCTTGTGGTCGCTGTGAAGGTGGTGGTGTGTGGAGATTCCTGAAGGTCTCTGTCCCTTCCTGTGTGTGGTTGCTCTGCAGGCGGTGCTGTGTGGGGAACCCTGAAGGGCTGTGTCCATTCCTGCATGTGGTCGCTGTGTACGCAGTCGTGTGTGGGGAACCCTGACGGCATGTGTCCCTTTCTGCATGTGGTCGCTGTGTAGGCGGTGGTGTGTGGGGAAGCCTGAAGGTCTGTGTCCCATCCTGCATGTGGTCGCTGTGCAGGCGGTGGTGTGTGGGGAACACTGACGGGCTGTGTCCCTTTCTGCTTGAGTCGCAGTGCAGACGGTGGTGTGTGAGGAAACCTGAAGATATGTGTCACTTTGTACATGTGGTCACTGTGCAGGCGGTGGTGTTTGGGAACCCTGATTGTCTGTGTCCCTTTCTGGATGTGGTCGCTGTGCAGGTGGTGGTGTGTGGAGAACCCTGAATATCTGTGTCTCTTTCTGTGTGTGGTCGCTGTGCAGGCTATGGTGTGTGGGGAACACTGATGGTCTGTGTCCCTTCCTTCATGTGGTCGCTGTGCAGGTGATGGTGTGTGGAAAAACCTGAAGGTCTCTGTCCCTTCCTGTTTGTGGTCGCTGTGCAGGCGGTGGTGTGTGGG
This sequence comes from Saccopteryx bilineata, assembly GCF_036850765.1. NCBI lineage: Eukaryota > Metazoa > Chordata > Mammalia > Chiroptera > Emballonuridae > Saccopteryx > Saccopteryx bilineata. The sequence goes on along the minus strand of NW_027095462.1, from coordinate 236,268 downwards.
GAACCCTGATGGGCTGTGTCCCTTCCTGCAAGTGGTCACTGTGCATTCAGTGGTGTGTGGGAAACCTGACGGTCTCTGTTCCTTCCTGCATGTGGTCGCTGTGCAGGCGGTGGTGTGTGGGAACCCTGATGGGCTGTGTCCCTTCCTGCATGTGGTTGCTGTGCTGGCGGTGGTGTTTGGAAATCCTGACGGTCTGTGTCCCTCCCTGCATGTAGTCGCTGTGCAGGTGGAGCTGTGTGGGGAACCCTGACAGTCTGTGTCCCTTCCTGCATGTGGTCGCTGTGCAGGCAGTGGTGTGTGGGGTACCCTGATGGCCTGTGTCCCTTTCTGCATGTGGTCGCTGTGTCGGAGGTGGTATGTGGGGAAGCCTGAAGGTCTGTGTCCCTTCCTGCATGTGGTCGCTATGCAGGCCATGGTGAATGGGGAACCCTGACTAACTGTGTCCCTTTCTGCACGTGGTCGCTGTGTAGGCGGTGGTGTGTGGAGAACCCTGAATGTCTGTGTCCCTTTCTGTGTGTGGTTGCTGTGCAGGCGGTCGTGTGCGGGGAATACTGATGGTCTGTGTCCCTTCCTTCATATGGTCGCTGTTCAGTTGGTGGTGTGTGGAGAAACCTGAAGGTCTCTGTCCCTTCCTGTGTGTGGTTGCTCGGCAGGCGGTGCTGTGTGGGGAACACTGATGGGCTGTGTACATTCCTGCATGTGGTCGCTATGTAGGCAGTCGTGTGTGGGGAACCCTGACGGCATGTGTCCCTTTCTGCATGTGGTCGCTGTGTAGGCGGTGGTTTGTGGGGAAGCCTGAAGGTCTGTGTCCCATCCTGCATGTGGTCGCTGTGCAGGCGGTGGTGTGTGGGGAACACTGACGGGCTGTGTCCCTTTCTGCTAGTAGTCGCAGTGCAGACGGTGGTGTGTGGGAAGCCTGAAGGTCTGTGTCCCTTTCTGCATGTGGTCGCTGTGTAGGCGGTGGTGTGTGGAGAACCCTGAATGTCTGTGTCCCTTTCTGTGTGTGGTTGCTGTGCAGGCGGTCGTGTGCGGGGAATACTGATGGTCTGTGTCCCTTCCTTCATATGGTCGCTGTGCAGTTGGTGGTGTGTGGAGAAACCTGAAGGTCTCTGTCCCTTCCTGTGTGTGGTCGCTGTGCAGGCGGTGGTGTGTGTGGAACCCTGACGGTCTGTATTTCTTTCTGCATGTGGTCGCAGAGCAGGTGGTGGTGTGTAGAGATTCCTGAAGGTCTCTGTCCCTTCCTTTGTGTGGTTGCTCTGCAGGCGGTGCTGTGTGGGCAACCCTGATGGGCTGTGTCTCTTCCTGCATGTTGACGATGTGCATTCAGTGGTGTGTGGGTACTCTGACGGTATGTGTCCCTTCCTGCATGTAGTTGCTGTGCAGGTGGTGGTGTATGGGGAACCCTGACGGTCTGTGTCCCTTCCTTCATGTGGTCACTGAGCAGGCAGAGGTGTGTGAAGAACCCTGAAGGTCTGTGTCCCTTCCTGCATGTGGTCGCTGTACACGTGGTGGTGTGAGGGGAAACCTGAAGATCTGTGTCCCTTTCTACATGTGGTCGTTGTTCAGGCGGTGGTGTGTGGGTAATCCTGAAGGTCTGTGTCCCTTCCTGTGTGTAGTCGCTCTGCAGGCGGTAGTGTGTGGGGAACCCTGAAGGTCTGTGTCCCTTCCTGTGTGTAGTTGCAGTGCAGGAGGTGGTGTGTGGGGAAATCTGACGGTCTCTGTTCCCTCCATCATATTGTCGCTCTGCAGGCGGTGGTGTGTGGGGAAACCTGACAATCTGTGTCCATTCCTGCATTCGGTCGCTGTGCAAGCCGTGGTGTGTGGGGAAACCTGACTGCCTGTGTCCCTTTCTGCATGTGGTCACTGTGTAGGCAGTGGTGTGTGGTGAACCCTGACGGGCTGTGTCCCTTCCTGCTTGTGGTCGCTGTGTAGGCGGTGGTGTGTGGGAAAGCCCGAAGGTCTGTGTCCCTTTCTACATGTGGTTGCTGTGCAGGCGGTGGGGTTTGGGGTACTCTGAAGTTTTATGACCCTTCCTGTGTGTAGTGGCTGTGCAGGGGGTGGTGTGTGGGAACCCTGTTTGGCTGTATCTCTTCCTGCATGTGGTTGCCCTGCGTCCGGTGTTCTGTGGAAACCCGGACAGTCTGTGTCCCTTCCTGCATGTAGTCGCTGTGCAGGTGGTAGTGTGTGGAAACCCTGAAGGTCTGTGTCCCTTCCTGTGTGTAGTCGCTGTGCAGGCGGTGGTGTGTGGGAACCCTGATTGTCTGTGTCCCTTTCTGCATGTGGTCACTGTGCATGTGGTGGTGTGTGGAGAACACTGAATGTCTGTGTCCCTTTTGTGTGTAGTCGCTGTGAATGCGGTGGTGTGTGGAGAATCCTGATGGTCTGTGTCCCTTTCTGTTTGTGGTCGCTGTGCAGGCGGTGGTGTGTGGGGAACCCTGATGGGCTGTGTTCCTTCATTCTTGTGTTCGCTGTGAAGGTGGTGGTGTGTGGAGAAACCTGAAGGTCTCTGTCCCTTCCTGTGTGTGGTTGCTCTGCAGGCGGTGCTGTGTGGGGAACCCTGATGGGTTGTGTCCCTTCCTGCATGTAGTCGCTGTGCAGGTGGTGGTGTGTGGGAAACCCTGATGGTCTGTGTCCCTTCCTGCATGTGTTTGCTGCGCAGGCGGTGGTGTATGGGGAACGTGACAGTCTGTGTTCCTCTCTGCATGTGGTCGCTGTGCAGGCGGTGCTGTGTGGGGAACCCTGATGGGCTGTGTCCATTCCTGCATGTGGTCGCTGTGTAGGCAGTGGAGTGTGGGGAACCCTGACGGCATGTTTCCCTTTCTGCATGTGGTCGCTGTGTAGGCGGTGGTGTGTCGGGAAGCCTAAAGATCTGTGTCCCTTCCTGCATGTGGTCGCTCTGCAGGCGGTGGTGTGTGGGGAACACTGACGGGCTGTGTCCCTTTATGCTTGTAGTAGCTGTGCAGGGGTTGGTGTGTGAAGAAACCTGAAGATATGTGTCCCTTTGTACATGTGGTCACTGTGCAGGCGGTGGTGTTTGGGAACCCTGATTGTCTGTGTCCGTTTCTGGATGTGGTCGCTGTGCAGATGGTGGTGTGTGGAGAAACCTGAATATCTGTGTCCCTTTCTGTGTGTGGTCACTGTGCAGGCTATGGTGTGTGGGGAACACTGATGGTCTGTGTCCCTTCCTTCATGTGGTCGCTGTGCAGGTGGTGGTGTGTGGAAAAACCTGAAGGTCTCTGTCCCTTCCTGTTTGTGGTCGCTGTGCAGGTGGTGGTGTGTGGGGAACCCTGATGGGCTGTGTCCCTTCCTGCATGTGGTCGCTGTGCATTCAGTGGTGTGTGGGAAACGTGACGGTCTCTGTTCCTTCCTGTATGTGGTCGCTGTGCAGGTGGAGGTGTGTGGGGAACCCTGACAGTCTTTGTCCCTTCCTGCATGTGGTCGCTGTGCAGGCAGTGGTGTGTGGGGAACCCTGACTAACTGTGTCCCTTTCTGCATGTGGTCGCTGTGTAGGCGGTGGTGTGTGGAGAACCCTGAATGTCTGTGTCCCTTTCTGTGTGTGGTCGCTGTTCAGGGTGTCGTGTGTGGGGAATACTGATGGTCTGTGTCCCTTCCTTCATATGGTCGCTGTGCAGTTGGTGGTGTGTGGAGAAACCTGAAGGTCTCTGTCCCTTCCTGTGTGTGGTCACTGTGCAGGCAGTGGTGTGTGTGGAACCCTGACGGTCTGTATCCCTTTCTGCATGTGGTCGCAGAGCAGGTGGTGGTGTGTAGAGAATCCTGAAGTTCTCTGTCCCCTCCTGTTTGTGGTCGCTGTGCAGGCGGTGGTGTGTGGGGAACCCTGATGGGCTGTGTCCCTTCCTGCATGTGGGCGCTGTGCATTCAGTGGTGTGTGGGTACTCTGACGGTATGTGTCCCTTCCTGCATGTAGTTGCTGTGCAGGTGGTGGTGTATGGGGAACCCTGACGGTCTGTTTCCCTTCCTTCATGTGGTCACTGAGCAGGCAGTGGTGTGTCAAGAATCCTGACGGTCTGTTTCCCTTCCTGCATGTGGTCGCTGTACAGGTGGTGGTTTGAGGGGAAACCTGAACATCTGTGTCCCTTTCTACATGTGGTCGTTGTTCAGGCGGTGGTGTGTGGGGAACCCTAAGGTCTGTGTCCCTTCCTGTGTGTAGTCGCTGTGCAGGCTGTAGTGTGTGGGGATCCTGAAGGTCTGTGTCCCTTCCTGTGTGTATTTGCAGTGCAGGAGTTGGTGTGTGGGGAAATATGACGGTCTCTATTCCCTCCTGCATATTTTCGCTCTGCAGACGGTGGTGTGTGGGGAACCCTGACGGTCTGTGTCTCTTCTTGCATGTAGTCGCTGTGCAGGTGGTGCTGTGTGGGGAAACCTGACAATCTGTGTTCCTTCCTGCATTTGGTCGCTGTCCAGGCAGTGGTGTGTGGGGAAACCTGACTGCCTGTGTCCCTTTCTGCATGTGGTCACTGTGTTGGCAGTGGTGTGTGGGGAACCCTGACGGGCTGTGTCCCTTCCTGCTTGTGGTCGCTGTGTAGGCGGTGGTGTGTGGGAAAGCCTGAAGGTCTGTGTCCCTTTCTACATGTGGTTGCTGTGCAGGCGGTTGTGTTTGGGGAAGTCTGAAGTTCTATGACCCTTCCTGTGTGTAGTGGCTGTGCAGGGGGTGGTCTGTGGGAACCCTGTTTGGCTGTATCCCTTCCTGCATGTGGTCGCTGTGCATTCAGTGGTGTGTGGGTACCCTGAAAGTCTGTGTCCCTTCCTGCATGTAGTCGCTGTGCAGGTGGTGGTGTGTGGGGAACCCTGATGGTCTGTGTTTCTCCCTGTATGTGTTTGCTGCACAGGCGGTGGTGTGTGGGGAACCTGACAGTCTGTGTTTCTGTCTGCATGTGGTCGCAGTCCAGGCGGTGATATGTTGGGAACCCTGATGGGCTGTGTACATTCCTGCATGTGGTCGCTGTGCATTTAGTGATGTGTGGGAACCCTGAAGTTATGTGTCCCTTCCTGCATGTAGTTGCTGTTCAGGTGTTGGTGTGTGGGGAACCCTGATGGTCTGTGTCCCTTCCTGCATGTGGTCGCTGTGCAGGTGGTGGTATGTAGGGAAACTTTAAGTTCTGTGTCCCTTTCTACATGTGGTCGCTGTTCAGGCGGTGGTGTGTGGGGAACCTGATGGACTGTGTTCCTTCCTGCATGTGGTTGCTGTGCAGGCAGTGGTGTGTGGGAAACCCTGAAGGTCTGTGTCCCTTCCTGCATGTGGTCGCTGTGCAGGAGGTGGTTTTTGGGGAAATCTGACGGTCTCTGTTCCTTCCTGCATGTGGTCGCTGTGCAGGCGGTGGTGTGTGGGGAACCCTGACGTCTGTGTCCCTTCCTGCATGTGGTTGCTGTGTGGGCGGGGGTGTGTGAAAACCCTGACAGTCTGTGTCCCTTCCTGCATGTGGTCGCTGTGCAGGCAGTGGTGTGTCAAGAACCCAGACGGTCTGTGTCCCTTCCTGCATGTGGTCGCTGTACAGGTGGTGGTTTGAGGGGAAACCTGAAGATCTGTGTCCCTTTCTACATGTGGTCGTTGTTCAGGCGGTGGTGTGTGGGGAACCCTGAAGGTCTGTGTCCCTTCCTGTGGGTAGTAGCTGTGCAGGCTGTAGTGTGTGGGGATCCTGATGGTCTGTGTTTCTTCCTGTGTGTAGTTGCAGTGCAGGAGGTGGTGTGTGGGGAACCTGACGGTCTGTGTCTCTTCTTGCATGTAGTCGCTGTGCAGGTGGTGCTGTGTGGGGAAACCTGACAATCTGTGTCCCTTCCTGCATTCAGTCGCTGTGCAGGCAGTGGTGTGTGGGGAAACCTGACTGCCTGTTTCCCTTTCTGCATGTGGTCAGTGTGTTGGCAGTGGTGTGTGGGGAACCCTGACGGGCTGTGTCCCTTCCTGCTTGTGGTCGCTGTGTAGGCGGTGGTGTGTGGGAAAGCCTGAAGGTCTGTGTCCCTTTATACATGTGGTTGCTGTGCAGGCGGTGGTGTTTGGGGAACTCTGAAGTTCTATGACCCTTCCTGTGTATAGTGGCTGTGCAGGGGTTGGTGTATGGGAACCCTGTTTGGCTGTATCCCTTCCTTCATGTGGTCGCTGTACTTTCAGTGGTGTGTGGGATCATTGACGGTCTGTGTCCCTTCCTGCATGTAGTCGCTGTGCAGGTGGTGGTGTGTGTGGAAACCTGATGGTCCGTGTCCCTTCTTTCATGTGGTCACTGAGCAGGCAGTGGTGTGTGGGGAACCCTGACGGTCTGTGTCCATTCCTGGATGTGGTCGCTGTGCTGGTGGTGATGAGTGGGAAACAGAAGGTTTCTGTTTCTTCCCGCATGTGGTAGCTGTGCAGGGGGTGGTGTGTGGGGAACCCTGTTGGTCTGTGTCCCTTAATTCATGTGGTCGCTGTGCAGGTGGTGGTGTGTCGAGAAACTTGAAGGTCTCTGTCCCTTCCTGTTTGTGGTCGCAGTGCAGGCAGTGGTGTGTGGGGAACCCTGAATATCTCTGTCCCATTCGTTGTGTGGTCGCTGTGCAGGCGGTGGTATGTGGGGAACCCTGACGGTCTGTATCCCTTTCTGCATGTGGTCGCAGAGCAGGTGGTGGTGTGTAGAGATTCCTGAAGGTCTCTGTCCCTTCCTGTGTGTGGTTGCTCTGCAGGCGGTGCTGTGTGGGGAACCCTGATGGGCTGTGTCCCTTCCTGCATGTGGGCGCTGTGCATTCAGTGGTGTGTGGGAACTCTGACGGTATGTGTCCCTTCCTGCATGTAGTTGCTGTGCAGGTGGTGGTGTGTGGGGAACCCTGACGGTCTGTGTCCCTTCCTTCATGTGGTCACTGAGCAGGCAGAGGTGTGTGAAGAACCCTGAAGGTCTGTGTCCCTTCCTGCATGTGGTCGCTGTACAGGTGGTGGTGTGAGGGGAAACCTGAAGATCTGTGTCCCTTTCTACATGTGGTCGTTGTTCAGGCGGTGGTGTGTGGGGAACCCTGAAGGTCTGTGTCCCTTCCTGTGTGTAGTCGCTCTGCAGGCGGTAGTGTGTGGGGAACCCTGAAGGTCTGTGTCCCTTCTTGTGTGTAGTTGTAGTGCAGGAGGTGGTGTGTGGGGAAATCTGATGGTCTTTGTTCCCTCCTACATATTGTCGCTCTGCAGGCGGTGGTGTGTGGGGAACCCTGACGGTCTGTGTCTCTTCTTGCATGTAGTCGCTGTGCAGGTGGTGGTGTGTGGGGAAACCTGACAATCTGTGTCCATTCCTGCATTCGGTCGCTGTGCAGGCAGTGGTGTGTGGGGAAACCTGACTGCCTGTGTCCCTTTCTGCATGTGGTCACTGTGTAGGCAGTGGTGTGTGGGGAACCCTGACGGGCTGTGTCCCTTCCTGCTTGTGGTCGCTGTGTAGGCGGTGGTGTGTGGGAAAGCCCGAAGATCTGTGTCCCTTTCTACATGTGGTTGCTGTGCAGGCGGTGGTGTTTGGGGTACTCTGAAGTTCTATGACCCTTCCTGTGTGTAGTGGCTGTGCAGGGGGTGGTGTGTGGGAACCCTGAAGGTCTGTGTCCCTTCCTGTGTGTAGTCGCTGTGCAGGCGGTGGTGTGTGGGAACCCTGATTGTCTGTGTCCCTTTCTGCATGTGGTCACTGTGCAGGTGGTGGTTTGTGGAGAACCCTGAATGCATGTGTCCCTTTTGTGTGTGGTTTCTGTGAATGCGGTGGTGTTTGGAGAATCCTGATGGTCTGTGTCCCTTCCTTCATGTGGTCGCTGTGCAGGCGGTGGTTTGCAGAGAACCCTGATGGGCTGTGTTCCTTCATTCTTGTGTTCGCTGTGAAGGTGGTGGTGTGTGGAGAAACCTGAAGGTCTCTGTCCCTTCCTGTGTGTGGTTGCTCTGCAGGCGGTGCTGTGTGGGAAACCCTGATGGGTTGTGTCCCTTCCTGCATGTAGTCGCTGTGCAGGTGGTGGTTTGTGGGAAACCCTGATGGTCTGTGTCCCTTCCTGCATGTGTTTGCTGCGCAGGCGGTGGTGTGTGGGGAACCTGAGAGTCTGTGTTCCTCTCTGCATGTGGTCGCTGTGCAGGCGGTGATGTATGGGGAACCCTGATGGGCTGTGTCCATTCCTGCATGTGGTCGCTGTGCATTCAGTGGTGTGTGGGGAACCCTGACGGCATGTTTCCCTTTCTGCATGTGGTCGCTGTGTAGGCGGTGGTGTGTGGGGAAGCCTGAAGGTCTGTGTCCCTTCCTGCATGTGGTCGCTCTGCAGGCGGTGGTGTGTGGGGAACCCTGACGGGCTGTGTCCCTTCCTCCTTGTGGTCGCTGTGCAGGGGGTGGTGTGTGAGGAAACCTGAAGATCTGTGTCCCTTTGTACATATGGTCACTGTTCAGGCGGTGGTGTTTGGGAACCCTGATTGTCTGTGTCCGTTTCTGGATGTGGTTGCTGTGCAGGTGGTGGTGTGTGGAGTACCCTGAATATCTGTGTCCCTTGTTGTGTGTGGTCGCTGTGCAGGCTATGGTGTGTGGGGAACACTGATGGTCTGTGTCCCTTCCTTCATGTGGTCGCTGTGCAGGTGATGGTGTGTGGAAAAACCTGAAGGTCTCTGTCCCTTCCTGTTTGTGGTCGCTGTGCAGGCGGTGGGTTGTGGGGAAAACTGATGGGCTGTGTCCCTTCCTGCATGTGGTCGCTGTGCATTCAGTGGTGTGTGGGAAACGTGACGGTCTCTGTTCCTTCCTGCATGTGGTCGCTGTGCAGGTGGAGGTGTGTGGGGAACCCTGACAGTCTGTGTCCCTTCCTGCATGTGGTCGCTGTGCAGGCAGTGGTGTGTGGGGAACCCTGACTGCCTGTGTCCCTTTCTGCATGTGGTCGCTGTGTAGGCGGTGGTGTGTGGAGAACCCTGAATGTCTGTGTCCCTTTCTGTGTGTGGTCGCTGTGCAGGGTGTCGTGTGTGGGGAATACTGATGGTCTGTGTCCCTTCCTTCATATGGTCGCTGTGCAGTTGGTGGTGTGTGGAGAAACCTGAAGGTCTCTGTCCCTTCCTGTGTGTGGTCGCTGTGCAGGCAGTGGTGTGTGTGGAACCCTGACGGTCTGTGTCCCTTTCTGCATGTGGTCGCAGAGCAGGTGGTGGTGTGTAGAGAATCCTGAAGTTCTCTGTCCCCTCCTGTTTGTGGTCGCTGTGCAGGCGGTGGTGTGTGGGGAACCCTGATGGTCTGTGTCCCTTCCTTCATGTGGTCGCTGTGCAGGTGGTGGTGTGTGAAGAAACCTGAAGGTCTCTGTTCCTTCCTGTGTGTGGTCGCTGTGCAGGCTGTGGTGTGTGGGGAACTTTGACGGTCTGTGTCTTTTTCTGCATGTGGTAGCAGTGCAGGTGGTGGTGTGTGGGGAACCCTGATGGACTGTGTTCCTTTTTGCATGTGGTCGCTGTGCAGGCGGTGGTGTGTGGGAACCCGATGGGCTGTGTCTCTTTCTACATGTGGTTGCCCTGCGGGCGGTGGTGTGTGGAAACCCGGACAGTCTGTGTCCCTTCCTGCATGTAGTCGCTGTGCAGGTGGTGGTGTGTGGAAACCCTGAAGGTCTGTGTCCCTTCCTGTGTGTAGTCGCTGTGCAGGCGGTGGTGTGTGGGAACTCTGATTGTCTGTGTCCCTTTCTGCATGTGGTCACTGTGCAGGGGGTGGTATGTGGATAACCCTGAATGTCTGTGTCCCTTTTGTGTGTGGTTGCTGTGAATGCGGTGGTGTTTGGAGAATCCTGATGGTCTGTGTCCCATCCTTCATGTGGTCGCTGTGCAGGCGGTGGTGTGTGGGGAACCTTGATGGGCTGTGTCCGTTCATCTATGTGGTCGCTGTGCATTCAGTGGTGTGTGGGAACCCTGACGGTCTGTGTCCCTTCCTGCATGTATTTGCTGTGCAGGTGGTGGTGTGTAGGGAACCCTGACGGTCTGTGTTCCTTCCTGCTTGTGGTCACTGTGCAGGTGGTGATGTGTGGGGAAACCTGAAGATCTGTGTCCCTTTCTACATATGGTCGCTGTTCAGGCAGTGGTGTGTGGGGAAATCTGATGGGCTGTGTCCCTTCCTGCATGTGGTCACTGTGCAGGCAGTGGTGTGTGGGGATCCCTGAAGGTCTGTGTCCCTTCCTGCATGTGGTCGCTTTGCATTCAGTGGTGTTTGGGAACCCTGACGGTCTGTGTCCCTTCCTGCATGTAGTGGCTGTGCAAGTGGTGGTGTGTGGGGAACCCTGATGGTCTGTGTCCCTTCCTTCATGTTGTCACTGAGCAGGCAGTGGTGTGTGGAAACCCTGATTGTCTGTGTCCCTTTCTGCATGTGGTCACTGTGCAGGTGGTGGTGTGTGGAGAACCCTGAATGTCTGTGTCCCTTTCTGTGTGTGGTCGTTGTGCAGGCGGTGGTGTGTGGGGAACCCTGATGGTCTCTGTCCCTTAATTCATGTGGTCGCTGTGCAGGTGGTGGTGTGTGGAGAAACCTGAAGGTCTCTGTCCCTTCCTGTTTGTGGTCGCTGTGCAAGCGGTGGTGTGTGGGGAACCTTGACGGTCTTTGTCCATTCCTGCATGTGGTCGCAATGCAGGCAGTGGTGTTTGGGCAACCCTGAATATCTCTGTCCCATTCCGTGTGTGGTCGCTGTGCAGGCGGTGGTGTGTGGGGAACCCTGATGGTATGTGTCCCTTCCTTCATGTGTTCGCTGTGCAGGTGGTGGTGTGTGAAGAAACCTGAAGGTCTCTGTTCCTTCCTGTGTGTGGTCGCTGTGCAGGCTGTGGTGTGTGGGGAACTTTGACGGTCTGTGTTTATTTCTGCATGTGGTCGCAGTGCAGGTGGTGGTGTGTGGAGAAACCTGAAGGTCTCTGTCCCTTTCTGTTTGTGGTCTCTGTGCATTCAGTGGTGTGTGGGAACCCTGACGGTCTGTGTTCCTTCCTGCATGTAGTCGATGTGAAGGCAGTGGTGTGTGGGGAACCCTGACAGTCTGTGTCAATTCCTTCATGTGGTCGCTGTGCAGGCAGTGGTGTGTGGGTATCCCTGATGGGCTGTGTCCCTTCCTGCATGAGGTCGCTGTGCAGGCTGTGGTGTGTGGGGAACTTTGACGGTCTCTGTCTTTTTCTGCATTTGGTCGCAGTGCCTGTGTTAGTGTGTGGAGAAACCTGAAGGTCTCTGTCCCTTCTTGTTTGTGGTCCCTTTGCAGGCGGTGGTGTGTGGGCAACCCTGATGGGCTGTGTCCCTTCCTGCATGTGGTCGCTGTGCAGGTTGTGGTGTGTGGGGAACCCTGATGGTCTGTTTCCCTTCCTGCATGTGTTTGCTGTGCATGCGGTGGTGTGTGGGGACACTGACGGTCTGTGTCCCTTCCTGCATGTAGTCGCTGTGCAGGCGGTGGTGTGTGGGGAACCCTGACGGTCTGTGTCCATTCCTGCATGTGGTCGATGTGCAGGCAGTGATGTTTGGGGATCCCTGATGGGCTGTGTCCCTTCCTGCATGTGGTCGGTGTGCATTCAGTGGTGTGTGGGAAACCTGACAGTCTGTGTCCCTTTCTGGATGTAGTCGCTGTGCAGGTGGTGGTGTGTGGGGAACCGTGATGGTCCGAGTCCCTTCCTTCATGTGGTCACTGAACAGGCAGTGGTGTGTGGGAAACGCAGACGGTCTGGGTCCCTTCCTGCATGTGGTCGCTGTGCAGGTGGTGGTGTTTGGGAAACAGAAGGTTAGTGTCTCTTCCTGCATGTGGTCGTTGTGCAGGGGTGGTGTGTGGGGAACCTTGATTGTCTGTGTGTCTTCCTTCATGTGGTCGCTGTGCAGGAATTGGTGTGTGGAAAACCTAGACGGGCTGTGTCCCTTCCTGCATGTGGTCGTTGTGCGGGCGGTGGTGTGTGGAAACCCCGACAGTCTGTGTCCCTTCCTGCATGTAGTCGCTGTGCAGGAGGTGGTGTTTGGAAACCCTGATGGTCTGTGTCCCTTCCTGTGTGTAGTCGCTGTGCAGGTGGTGGTGTGTGGGAACCCTGAAGGTCTGTGTCCCTTCCTGCATGTAGTCGCTCTGCAGGTGGTGGAGTGTGGGGAAATCTGACGGTCTCTGTTCCTTCCTGCAAGTGGTCGCTGAGCAGGCGGTGGTGTGTGGAACCTGACAGTCTGTGTTCCTCTCTGCATGTGGTGGCTGTGCTGTCACTGGTGTGTGGGGAACCCTGATGGGCTGTGTCCGTTCCTGCATGTGGTCGCTGTGCATTCAGTGGTGTGTGGGAACCCTAAAATTATGTGTCCCTTCCTGGATGTGGTCGCTGTGCAGGTGGTGTTATGTGGGGAAACCTTAAGATCTGTGTCCCTTTCTACATTTGTTCGCTGTTCAGGCGGTGGTGTGTGGGGAACCTGAAGGTCTGTGTCCCTTCCTGCATGTGGTCGCTGTGCAGGAGGTGGTGTGTGGGGAAATCTGACGGTCTCTGTTCCTTCCTGCATGTGGTCGCTGTGCAGGCGGTGGTGTGTGGGGAACCCTGACGGGCTGTGTCCCTTCCTGCATGTGGTCGCTGTGCGGGCGGTGGTGTGTGAAAATCCTGACAGTCTGTGTCCCTTCCTGCATGTAGTCAATGTGCAGGCGATGGTGTGTGGGGAAACCTGACGGTCTGTGTCCATTCCTGCATGTGGTCGCTGTGCAGGCAGTGGTGTTTGGGGAACCCTGATGGCTGTGTCCCTTCCTGTATGTGGTCGGTGTGCATTCAGTGGTGTGTGGGAACCCTGACGGTCTGTGTCCCTTCCTGCATGTGGTCGCTGTGCAGGTGGTGGTGTGTGGGGAAACCTGAAGATCTGTGTCCCTTTCTACATGTGGTTGCTGTTCAGGCGGTGGTGTGTGGGGAACCCTGATGGGCTGTGTTCCTTCCTGCATGTGGTCGCTGTGCAGGCGGTGGTGTGTGGGGGAACCCGATGGGCTGTGTTTCTTCCTGCATGTGGTTGCCCTGCGGGCGGTGTTGTGTGGAAACCCGGACAGTCTGTGTCCCTTCCTGCATGTAGTCGCTGTGCAGGTGGTGGTGTGTGGAAACCCTGAAGGTCTGTGTCCCTTCCTGTGTGTAGTCGCTGTGCAGGCGGTGGTGTGTGGGAACCCTGATTGTCTGTGTCCCTTTCTGCATGTGGTCACTGTGCAGGTGGTGGTGTGTGGAGAACCCTGAATGTCTGTGTCCCTTTTGTGTGTGGTCGCTGTGATTGCGGTGGTGTGTGGAGAACCCTGATGGTCTGTGTCCCTTCCTGCATGTGGTCGCTGTGCAGGCGGTGGTGTGTGGGGAACCCTGATGGGCTGTGTTCCTTCATTCTTGTGGTCGCTGTGAAGGTGGTGGTGTGTGGAGAATCCTGAAGGTCTCTGTCCCTTCCTGTGTGTGGTTGCTCTGCAGGCGGTGCTGTGTGGGGAACCCTGATGGGATGTGTCCCTTCCTGCATGTGGTCGCTGTGCAGGCCGTCGTGTGTGGGAACCCTGACTGCCTGTGTCCCTTTCTGCATGTGGTCGCTGTGTAGGCGGTGGTGTGTGGGGAAGCCTGAAGGTCTGTGTCCCTTCCTGCATGTGGTCGCTGTGCAGGCGGTGGTGTGTGGGGAACACTGACGGGCTGTGTCCCTTCCTGCTTGTGGTCGCTGTGCAGGCGGTGGTGTGTGAGGAAACCTGAAGATCTGTGTCCCTTTGTACATGTGGTCACTGTGCAGGTGGTGGTGTTTGGGAACCCTGATTGTCTGTGTCCCTTTCTGCATGTGGTCGCTGTGCAGGTGGTGGTGTGTGGAGAACCCTGAATATCTGTGTCCCTTTCTGTGTGTGGTCGCTGTGCAGGCTATGGTGTGTGGGGAACACTGATGGTCTGTGTCCCTTCCTTCATGTGGTCGCTGTGCAGGTGGTGGTGTGTGGAAAAACCTGAAGGTCTCTGTCCCTTCCGGTTTGTGGTCGCTGTGCAGGCGGTGGTGTTTGGGGAACCCTGATGGGCTGTGTCCCTTCCTGCATGTAGTCGCTGTGCATTCAGTGGTGTGTGGGAAACCTGACGGTCTGTGTCCCTTCCTGCATGTGGTCGCTGTGCAGGCAGTGGTATGTGGGGAACCCTGATGGGCTGTGTCCCTTCCTGCATGTGGTTGCTGTGCTGGCGGTGGTGTTTGGAAATCCTGACGGTCTGTGTCCCTCCCTGCATGTAGTCGCTGTGCAGGTGGTGGTGTGTGGGGAACCCTGACAGTCTGTGTCCCTTCCTGCATGTGGTCGCTGTGCAGGCAGTGGTGTGTGGGGAACCCTGATGGACTGTGTCCCTTTCTGCATGTGGTCGCTGTGTAGGCGGTGGTGTGTGGGGAAGCCTGAAGGTCTGTGTCCCTTCCTGCATGTGGTCGCTATGCAGGCGGTGGTGAATGGGGAACCCTGACTAGCTGTGTCCCTTTCTGCATGTGGTCGCTGTGTAGGCGGTGGTGTGTGGAGAACCCTGAATGTCTGTGTCCCTTTCTGTGTGTGGTCGCTGTGCAGGCGGTCGTGTGTGGGGAATACTGATGGTCTGTGTCCCTTCCTTCATGTGGTCGCTGTGCAGTTGGTGGTGTGTGGAGAAACCTGAAGGTCTCTGTCCCTTCCTGTGTGTGGTCGCTGTGCAGGCGGTGGTGTGTGTGGAACCCTGACGGTCTGTATCCCTTTCTGCATGTGGTCGCAGAGCAGGTGGTGGTTTGTAGAGATTCCTGAAGGTCTCTGTCCCTTCCTGTGTGTTTGCTCTGCAGGCGGTGCTGTGTGAGGAACCCTGATGGGCTGTGTCCCTTCCTGCATGTGGGCGCTGTGCATTCAGTGGTGTGTGGGTACTCTGACGGTATGTGTCCCTTCCTGCATGTAGTTGCTGTGCAGGTGGTGGTGTGTTGGGAACCATGATGGTCTGTGTCCCTTCCTTCATGTGGTCACTGAGCAGGCAGTCGTGTGTGAAGAATCCTGACGGTCTGTGTCCCTTCCTGCATGTGGTCGCTGTACAGGTGGTGGTGTGAGGGGAAACCTGAAGATCTGTGTCCCTTTCTACATGTGGTCACTGTTCAGGCGGTGGTGTGTGGGGAACCCTGAAGGTCTGTGTCCCTTCCTGTTTGTAGTCGCTGTGCAGGAGGTGGTGTGTGGGGAACCCTGAAGGTCTGTGTCCCTTTCTGTGTGTAGTCGCTGTGCAGGAGGTGGTGTGTGGGGAAATCTGACTGTCTCTGTTCCCTCCTGCATATTGTCGCTCTGCAGGCGGTGGTGTGTGGGGAACCCTGACGGGCTGTGTTTCTTCCTGCATGTGGTTGCTGTGCAGGTGGTGGTGTGTGGGGAACCCTGACAGTCTGTGTCCCTTCCTGCATGCGGTCGCTGTGCAGGCAGTGGTGTGTGGGGAACCCTGACTGCCTGTGTCCCTTTCTGCATGTGGTCGCTGTGCAGGCAGTGGTGTGTGGGGAACCCTGACTGCCTGTGTCCCTTTCTGCATGTGGTCACTGTGTAGGCAGTGGTGTGTGGGGAACCCTGACGGGCTGTGTCCCTTCCTGCTTGTGGTCGCTGTGTAGGCGGTGGTGTGTGGGAAAGCCCGAAGGTCTGTGTCCCTTTCTACATGTGGTTGCTGTGCAGGCGGTGGTATTTGGGGTACTCTGAAGTTCTATGACCCTTCCTGTGTGTAGTGGCTGTGCAGGAGGTGGTGTGTGGGAACCCTGTTTGGCTGTATCTCTTCCTGCATGTGGTTGCCCTGCGGGCGGTGGTGTGTGGAAACCCGGACAGTCTGTGTCTCTTCCTGCATGTAGTCTCTGTGCAGGTGGTGGTGTGTGAAAACCCTGAAGGTCTGTGTCCCTTCCTGTGTGTAGTCGCTGTGCAGGCGGTGGTGTGTGCTAACCCTGATTGTCTGTGTCCCTTTCTGCATGTGGTCACTGTGCAGGTGGTGGTTTGTGGAGAACCCTGAATGCCTGTGTCCCTTTTGTGTGTGGTTTCTGTGAATGCGGTGGTGTTTGGAGAATCCTGATGGTCTGTGTCCCTTCCTTCATGTGGTCGCTGTGCAGGCGGTGGTTTGCAGAGAACCCTGATGGGCTCTGTTCCTTCATTCTTGTTTTCGCTGTGAAGGTGGTGGTGTGTGGAGAAACCTGAAGGTCTCTGTCCCTTCCTGTGTGTGGTTGCTCTGCAGGCGGTGCTGTGTGGGAAACCCTGATGGGTTGTGTCCCTTCCTGCATGTAGTCGCTGTGCAGGTGGTGGTGTTTGGGAAACCCTGATGGTCTGTGTCCCTTCCTGCATGTTTTTGCTGCACAGGCGGTGGTGTGTGGGGAACCTGACAGTCTGTGTTCCTCTCTGCATGTGGTCGCTGTACAGGCACTGGTGTGTGGGGAACCCTGATGGGCTGTGTCCATTCCTGCATGTGGTCGCTCTGCAGGCAGTGGTGTGTGGGGAACCCTGACTGCCTCTTTCCCTTTCTGCATGTGGTCGCTGTGTAGGCGGTGGTGTGTGGGGAAGCCTGAAGGTCTGTGTCCCTTCCTGCATGTGGTCGCTCTGCAGGCGGTGGTGTGTGGGGAACCCTGACGGGCTGTGTCCCTACATGCTTGTGGTCGCTGTGTAGGCGGTGGTGTGTGGGGAAACCTGAAGGTCTGTGTCCCTTTCTACATGTGGTCACTGTTCAGGCGGTGGTGTGTGGGGAACCCTGATTGTCTGTGTCCGTTTCTGGATGTGGTTGCTGTGCAGGTGGTGGTGTGTGGAGTACCCTGAATATCTGTGTCCCTTGTTGTGTGTGGTCGCTGTGCAGGCTATGGTGTGTGGGGAACACTGATGGTCTGTGTCCCTTCCTTCATGTGGTCGCTGTGCAGGTGGTGGTGTGTGGAGAAACCTGAAGGTCTCTGTCCCTTCCTGTTTGTGGTCGCTGTGCAGGCGGTGGTTTGTGGGGAACCCTGATGTGCTGTGTCCCTTCCTGCATGTGGTCGCTGTGCATTCAGTGGTGTGTCGGATCCCTGCCGGTCTCTGTTCCTTCCTGCATGTGGTCGCTGTGCAGGTGGTGGTGTGTGGGGAACCCTGACAGTCTGTGTCCCTTCCTGCATGCGGTCGCTGTGCAGGCAGTGGTGTGTGGGGAACCCTGACTAACTGTGTCCCTTTCTGCATGTGGTCGCTGTGTAGGCGGTGGTGTGTGGAGAACCCTGAATGTCTGTGTCCCTTTCTGTGTGTGGTCGCTGTGCAGGGTGTCGTGTGGGGAATACTGATGGTCTCAGTCCCTTCCTTCATGTGGTCACTGTGCAGTTGGTGGTGTGTGGAGAAACCTGAAGGTCTCTGTCCCTTCCTGTGTGTGGTCGCTGTGCAGGCGGTGGTGTGTGTGGAACCCTGACGGTCTGTGTCCCTTTCTGCATGTGGTCGCAGAGCAGGTGGTGGTGTGTAGAGAATCCTGAAGTTCTCTGTCCCCTCCTGTTTGTGGTCGCTGTGCAGGCGGTGGTGTGTGGGGAACCCTGATGGTATGTGTCCCTTCCTTCATGTGGTCGCTGTGCAGGTGGTGGTGTGTGAAGAAACCTGAAGGTCTCTGTTCCTTCCTGTTTGTGGTCGCTGTGCAGGCTGTGGTGTGTGGGGAACTTTGACGGTCTGTGTCTTTTTCTGCATGTGGTAGCAGTGCAGGTGGTGGTGTGTGGGGAACCCTGATGGACTGTGTTCCTTTTTGCATGTGGTCGCTGTGCAGGCGGTGGTGTGTGGGGAACCCGATGGGCTGAGTCTCTTCCTGCATGTGGTTCCCAGCGGGCAGTGGTGTTTGGAAACCCGGACAGTCTGTGTCCCTTCCTGCATGTAGTCGCTGTGCAGGTGGTGGTGTGTGGAAACCCTGAAGGTCTGTGTCCCTTCCTGTGTGTAGTCGCTGTGCAGGCGGTGGTGTGTGGGAACCCTGATTGTCTGTGTCCCTTTCTGCATGTGGTCACTGTGCAGGTGGTGGTATGTGGAGAACCCTGAATGTCTGTGTCCCTTTTGTGTGTGGTTGCTGTGAATGCGGTGGTGTGTGGAGAATCCTGATGGTCTGTGTCCCTTCCTTCATGTGGTCGCTGTGCAGGCGGTGGTGTGTGGGGAACCCTGACAGGCTGTGTCCCTTCCTGTATGTGGTCGCTGTGCATTCAGTGGTGTGTGGGAACCCTGACGGTCTGTGTCCCTTCCTGCATGTATTTGCTGTGCAGGTGGTGGTGTGTAGGGAACCCTGACGGTCTGTGTTCCTTCCTGCATGTGGTCGCTGTGCAGGTGGTGGTGTGTGGGGAAACCTGAAGATCTGTGTCCCTTTCTACATATGGTCGCTGTTCAGGCAGTGGTGTGTGGGGAAATCTGATGGGCTGTGTCCCTTCCTGCATGTGGTCACTGTGCAGGCAGTGGTGTGTGAAGAACCCTGATGGGCTGTGTCCCTTCCTGCATGCGGTCGCTGTGCATTCCGTGGTGTTTGGGAACCCTGACGGTCTGTGTCCCTTCCTGCATGTAGTGGCTGTGCAAGTGGTGGTGTGTGGGGAACCCTGATGGTCTGTGTCCCTTCCTTCATGTTGTCACTGAGCAGGCAGTGGTGTGTGGAAACCCTGATTGTCTGTGTCCCTTTCTGCATGTGGTCACTGTGCAGGTGGTGGTGTGTGGAGAACCCTGAATGTCTGTGTCCCTTTCTGTGTGTGGTCGCTGTGCAGGCGGTGGTGTGTGGGGAACCCTGATGGTCTGTGTCCCTTAATTCATGTGGTCGCTGTGCAGGTGGTGGTGTGTGGAGAAACCTGAAGGTCTCTGTCCCTTCCTGTTTGTGGTCGCTGTGCAAGCGGTGGTGTGTGGGGAACCTTGACGGTCTTTGTCCATTCCTGCATGTGGTCGCAATGCAGGCAGTGGTGTTTGGGCAACCCTGAATATCTCTGTCCCATTCCGTGTGTGGTCGCTGTGCAGGCGGTGGTGTGTGGGGAACCCTGATGGTATGTGTCCCTTCCTTCATGTGGTCGCTGTGCAGGTGGTGGTGTGTGAAGAAACCTGAAGGTCTCTGTTCCTTCCTGTGTGTGGTCGCTGTGCAGGCTGTGGTGTGTGGGGAACTTTGACGGTCTGTGTTTCTTTCTGCATGTGGTCGCAGTGCAGGTGGTGGTGTGTGGAGAAACCTGAAGGTCTCTGTCCCTTTCTGTTTGTGGTCGCTGTGCAGGCGGTGGTGTGTGGGAACCCTGACGGTCTGTGTTCCTTCCTGCATGTAGTCGATGTGAAGGCAGTGGTGTGTGGGGAACCCTGACAGTCTGTGTCAATTCCTTCATGTGGTCGCTGTGCAGGCAGTGGTGTGTGGGTATCCCTGATGGGCTGTGTCCCTTCCTGCATGAGGTCGCTGTGCAGGCTGTGGTGTGTGGGGAACTTTGACGGTCTCTGTCTTTTTCTGCATTTGGTCGCAGTGCCTGTGTTAGTGTGTGGAGAAACCTGAAGTTCTCTGTCCCTTCTTGTTTGTTGTCCCTTTGCAGGCGGTGGTGTGTGGGCAACCCTGATGGGCTGTGTCCATTCCTGCATGTGGTCGCTGTGCAGGTTGTGGTGTGTGGGGAACCCTGATGGTCTGTTTCTCTTCCTGCATGTGTTTGCTGTGCATGCGGTGGTGTGTGGGGACACTGACGGTCTGTGTCCCTTACTGCATGTAGTCGCTGTGCAGGCGGTGGTGTGTGGGGAACCCTGACGGTCTGTGTCCATTCCTGCATGTGGTCGATGTGCAGGCAGTCATGTTTGGGGATCCCTGATGGGCTGTGTCCCTTCCTGCATGTGGTCGGTGTGCATTCAGTGGTGTGTGGGAAACCTGACGGTCTATGTCCCTTCCTGCATGTAGTCGCTGTGCAGGTGGTGGTGTGTGGGGAACCGTTATGGTCCGAGTCCCTTCCTTCATGTGGTCACTGAACAGGCAGTGGTGTGTGGGGAACCCTGACGGTCTGTGTCCATTCCTTCATGTGGTCGCTGTGCTGGTGGTGATGTTTGGGAAACAGAAGGTTTCTGTTTCTTCCCGCATGTGGTCGTTGTGCAGGGGGTGGTGTGTGGGGAACCTTGATTGTCTGTGTGTCTTCCTTCATGTGGTCGCTGTGCAAGAATTGGTGTGTGGAAAACCTAGACGGGCTGTGTCCCTTCCTGCATGTGGTCGTTGTGCGGGCGGTGGTGTGTGGAAACCCTGACAGTCTGTGTCCCTTCCTGCATGTGGTTGCTGTGCAGGCGGTGGTGTTTGGAGAACCCTGAAGGTCTGTGTCCCTTCCTGTGTGTAGTCGCTGTGCAGGTGGTGGTGTGTGGGAACCCTGAAGGTCTGTGTCCCTTTCTACATGTGGTCGCTGTGCAGGTGGTGGTGTGTGGGGAAATCTGACGGTCTCTGTTCCTTCCTGCATGTGGTCGCTGTGCAGGCGGTGGTGTGTGGAACCTGACAGTCTGTGTTCCTCTCTGCATGTGGTGGCTGTGCTGTCACTGGTGTGTGGGGAACCCTGATGGGCTGTGTCCATTCCTGCATGTGGTCGCTGTGCATTCAGTGGTGTGTGGGAACCCTAAAATTATGTGTCCCTTCCTGGATGTGGTCGCTGTGCAGGTGGTGTTATGTGGGGAAACCTTAAGATCTGTGTCCCTTTCTACATTTGTTCGCTGTTCAGGCGGTGGTGTGTGGGGAACCTGATGGACTGTGTCCCTTCCTGCATGTGGTCGCTGTGCAGGAGGTGGTGTGTGGGGAAATCTGACGGTCTCTGTTCCTTCCTGCATGTGGTCGCTGTGCAGGCGGTGGTGTGTGGGGAACCCTGACGGGCTGTGTCCCTTCCTGCATGTGGTCGCTGTGCGGGCGGTGGTGTGTGAAAACCCTGACAGTCTGTGTCCCTTCCTGCATGTACTCAATGTGCAGGTGATGGTGTGTGGGGAACCCTGACAGTCTGTGTCCATTCCTGCATGTGGTCGCTGTGCAGGCAGTGGTGTTTGGGGAACCCTGATGGCTGTGTCCCTTCCTGTATGTGGTCGGTGTGCATTCAGTGGTGTGTGGGAACCCTGACGGTCTGTGTCCCTTCCTGCATGTGGTCGCTGTGCAGGTGGTGGTGTGTGGGGAAACCTGAAGATCTGTGTCCCTTTCTACATGTGGGTGCTGTTCAGGCGGTGGTGTGTGGGGATCCCTGATGGGCTGTGTTCCTTCTTACATGTGGTCGCTGTGCATGCGGTGGTGTGTGGGGAACCCGATGGGCTGTGTCTCTTCCTGCATGTGGTTGCCCTGCATGCGGTGTTGTGTGGAAACCCGGACAGTCAGTGTCCCTTCCTGCATGTAGTCGCTGTGCAGGTGGTGGTGTGTGGAAACCCTGAAGGTCTGTGTCCCTTCCTGTGTGTAGTCGCTGTGCAGGCGGTGGTGTGTGGGAACCCTGATTGTCTGTGTCCCTTTCTGCATGTGGTCACTGTGCAGGTGGTGGTGTGTGGAGAACCCTGAATGTCTGTGTCCCTTTTGTGTGTGGTCGCTGTGATTGCGGTGGTGTGTGGAGAACCCTGATGGTCTGTGTCCCTTTCTGTTTGTGGTCGCTGTGCAGGCGGTGGTGTGTGGGGAACCCTGATATGCTGTGTTCCTTCATTCTTGTGGTCGCTGTGAAGGTGGTGGTGTGTGGAGATTCCTGAAGGTCTCTGTCCCTTCCTGTGTGTGGTTGCTCTGCAGGCGGTGCTGTGTGGGGAACCCTGATGGGATGTGTCCATTCCTGCATGTGGTCGCTGTGTAGGCCGTCGTGTGTGGGGAACCCTGACGGCATGTGTCCCTTTCTGCATGTGGTCGCTGTGTAGGCGGTGGTGTGTCGGGAAGCCTGAAGGTCTGTGTCCCTTCCTGCATGTGGTCGCTGTGCAGGCGGTGGTGTGTGGGGAACACTGACGGGCTGTGTCCCTTCCTGCTTGTGGTCGCTGTGCAGGCGGTGGTGTGTGAGGAAATCTGAAGATATGTGTCACTTTGTACATGTGGTCACTGTGCAGGTGGTGGTGTTTGGGAACCCTGATTGTCTGTGTCCCTTTCTGGATGTGGTCGCTGTGCAGGTGGTAGTGTGTGGAGAACCCTGAATATCTGTGTCTCTTTCTGTGTGTGGTCGCTGTGCAGGCTATGGTGTGTGGGGAACACTGATGGTCTGTGTCCCTTCCTTCATGTGGTTGCTGTGCAGGTGGTGGTGTGTGGAAAAACCTGAAGGTCTCTGTCCCTTCCGGTTTGTGGTCGCTGTGCAGGCGGTGGTGTTTGGGGAACCCTGATGGGCTGTGTCCCTTCCTGCATGTAGTCGCTGTGCATTCAGTGGTGTGTGGGAAACCTGACGGTCTGTGTCCCTTCCTTCATGTGGTCGCTGTGCAGGCGGTGGTGTGTGGGAACCCTGATGGGCTGTGTCCCTTCCTGCATGTGGTTGCTGTGCTGGCGGTGGTGTTTGGAAATCCTGACGGTCTGTGTCCCTCCCTGCATGTAGTCGCTGTGCAGGTGGAGGTGTGTGGGGAACCCTGACAGTCTGTGTCCCTTCCTGCATGTGGTCGCTGTGCAGGCAGTGGTGTGTGGGGAACCCTGATGGCCTTTGTCCCTTTCTGCATGTGGTCGCTGTGTCGTAGGTGGTGTGGGGGAAGCCTGAAGGTCTGTGTCCCTTCCTGCATGTGGTCGCTATGCAGGCCATGGTGAATGGGGAACCCTGACTAACTGTGTCCCTTTCTGCATGTGGTCGCTGTGTAGGCGGTGGTGTGTGGAGAACCCTGAATGTCTGTGTCCCATTCTGTGTGTGATCGCTGTGCAGGCGGTCGTGTGTGGGGAATACTGATGGTCTGTGTCCCTTCCTTCATATGGTCGCTGTGCAATTGGTGGTGTGTGGAGAAACCTGAAGGTCTCTGTCCCTTCCTGTGTGTGGTCGCTGTGCAGGCGGTGGTGTGTGTGGAACCCTGACGGTCTGTATCCCTTTCTGCATGTGGTCGCAGAGCAGGTGGTGGTTTGTAGAGATTCCTGAAGGTCTCTGTCCCTTCCTGTGTGTTTGCTCTGCAGGCGGTGCTGTGTGAGGAACCCTGATGGGATGTGTCCCTTCCTGCATGTGGGCGCTGTGCTTTCAGTGGAGTGTGGGTACTCTGACGGTATGTGTCCCTTCCTGCATGTAGTTGCTGTGCAGGTGGTGGTGTGTGGGGAACCATGATGGTCTGTGTCCCTTCCTTCATGTGGTCACTGAGCAGGCAGAGGTGTGTGAAGAACCCTGATGGTCTGTGTCCCTTCCTGCATGTGGTCGCTGTACAGTTGGTGGTGTGAGGGGAAACCTGAAGATCTGTGTCCCTTTCTACATGTGGTCACTGTTCAGGCGGTGGTGTGTGGGGAACCCTGAAGGTCTGTGTCCCTTCCTGTGTGTAGTCGCTGTGCAGGCGGTAGTGTGTGGGGAACCCTGAAGGTCTGTGTCCCTTCCTGTGTGTAGTCGCTGTGCAGGAGGTGGTGTGTGGGGAAATCTGACTGTCTCTGTTCCCTCCTGCATATTGTCGCTCTGCAGGCGGTGGTGTGTGGGGAACCCTTACGGTCTGTGTCTCTTCCTGCATGTAGTCGCTGTGCAGGTGGTGGTGTGTGGGGAACCCTGACAGTCTGTGTCCCTTCCTGCATGCGGTCGCTGTGCAGGCAGTGGTGTGTGGGGAACCCTGACTGCCTGTGTCCCTTTCTGCATGTGGTCGCTGTGCAGGCAGTGGTGTGTGGGGAACCCTGACTGCCTGTGTCCCTTTCTGCATGTGGTCGCTCTGCAGGCGGTGGTGTGTGGGGAACCCTGACGGGCTGTGTCCCTTCCTGCTTGTGGTCGCTGTGTAGGCGGTGGTGTGTGGGAAAGCCGGAAGGTCTGTGTCCCTTTCTACATGTGGTTGCTGTGCAGGCGGTGGTATTTGGGGTACTCTGAAGTTCTATGACCCTTCCTGTGTGTAGTGGCTGTGCAGGAGGTGGTGTGTGGGAACCCTGTTTGGCTGTATCTCTTCCTGCATGTGGTTGCCCTGCGTGCGGTGTTGTGTAGAAACCCGGACAGTCTGTGTCCCTTCCGGCATGTAGTCGCTGTGCAGGTGGTAGTGTGTGGAAACCCTGAAGGTCTGTGTCCCTTCCTGTGTGTAGTCGCTGTGCAGGCGGTGGTGTGTGCTAACCCTGATTGTCTGTGTCCCTTTCTGCATGTGGTCACTGTGCAGGTGGTGGTTTGTGGAGAACCCTGAATGCCTGTGTCCCTTTTGTGTGTGGTTTCTGTGAATGCGGTGGTGTTTGGAGAATCCTGATGGTCTGTGTCCCTTCCTTCATGTGGTCGCTGTGCAGGCGGTGGTTTGCAGAGAACCCTGATGGGCTGTGTTCCTTCATTCTTGTTTTCGCTGTGAAGGTGGTGGTGTGTGGAGAAACCTGAAGGTCTCTGTCCCTTCCTGTGTGTGGTTGCTCTGCAGGCGGTGCTGTGTGGGAAACCCTGATGGGTTGTGTCCTTTCCTACATGTAGTCGCTGTGTAGGTGGTGGTGTGTGGGGACCCCTGATGGTCTGTGTCCCTTCCTGCATGTGTTTGCTGCGCAGGCGGTGGTGTGTGGGGAACCTGAGAGTCTGTGTTCCTCTCTGCATGTGGTCGCTGTGCAGGCAGTGGTGTGTGGGGAACCCTGATGGGCTGTGTCCATTCCTGCATGTGGTCGCTCTGCAGGCGGTGGTGTGTGGGGAACCCTGACTGCCTGTTTCCCTTTCTGCATGTGGTCGCTGTGTAGGCGGTGGTGTGTGGGGAAGCCTGAAGGTCTGTGTCCCTTCCTGCATGTGGTCGCTCTGCAGGCGGTGGTGTGTGGGGAACCCTGACGGGCTGTGTCCCTACATGCTTGTGGTCGCTGTGTAGGCGGTGGTGTGTGAGGAAATCTGAAGGTCTGTGTCCCTTTCTACATATGGTCACTGTTCAGGCGGTGGTGTTTGGGAACCCTGATTGTCTGTGTCCGTTTCTGGATGTGGTTGCTGTGCAGGTGGTGGTGTGTGGAGTACCCTGAATATCTGTGTCCCTTGTTGTGTGTGGTCGCTGTGCAGGCTATGGTGTGTGGGGAACACTGATGGTCTGTGTCCCTTCCTTCATGTGGTCGCTGTGCAGGTGGTGGTGTGTGGAAAAACCTGAAGGTCTCTGTCCCTTCCTGTTTGTGGTCGCTGTGCAGGCGGTGGGGTGTGGGGAAAACTGATGGGCTGTGTCCCTTCCTGCATGTGGTCGCTGTGCATTCAGTGGTGTGTGGGAAACGTGACGGTCTCTGTTCCTTCCTGCATGTGGTTGCTGTGCAGGTGGTGGTGTGTGGGGAACCCTGACAGTCTGTGTCCCTTCCTGCATGTGGTCGCTGTGCAGGCAGTGGTGTGTGGGGAACCCTGACTGACTGTGTCCCTTTCTGCATGTGGTCGCTGTGTAGGCGGTGGTGTGTGGAGAACCCTGAATGTCTGTGTCCCTTTCTGTGTGTGGTCGCTGTGCAGGGTGTCGTGTGTGGGGAATACTGATGGTCTGTGTCCCTTCCTACATATGGTCGCTGTGCAGTTGGTGGTGTGTGGAGAAACCTGAAGGTCTCTGTCCCTTCCTGTGTGTGGTCGCTGTGCAGGCAGTGGTGTGTGTGGAACCCTGACGGTCTGTGTCCCTTTCTGCATGTGGTCGCAGAGCAGGTGGTGGTGTGTAGAGAATCCTGAAGTTCTCTGCCCCCTCCTGTTTGTGGTCGCTGTGCAGGCGGTGGTGTGTGGGGAACCCTGATGGTCTGTGTCCCTTCCTGCATGTGGTCGCTGTGCAGGTGGTGGTGTGTGAAGAAACCTGAAGGTCTCTGTTCCTTCCTGTGTGTGGTCGCTGTGCAGGCTGTGGTGTGTGGGGAACTTTGACGGTCTGTGTCTTTTTCTGCATGTGGTAGCAGTGCAGGTGGTGGTGTGTGGGGAACCCTGATGGACTGTGTTCCTTTTTGCATGTGGTCGCTGTGCAGGCGGTGGTGTGTGGGAACCCGATGGGCTGTGTCTCTTCCTGCATGTGGTTGCCCTGAGGGCAGTGGTGTGTGGAAACCCGGACAGTCTGTGTCCCTTCCTGCATGTAGTCGCTGTGCAGGTGGTGGTGTGTGGAAACCCTGAAGGTCTGTGTCCCTTCCTGTGTGTAGTCGCTGTGCAGGCGGTGGTGTGTGGGAACCCCGATTGTCTGTGTCCCTTTCTGCATGTGGTCACTGTGCAGGTGGTGGTATGTGGATAACCCTGAATGTCTGTGTCCCTTTTGTGTGTGGTTGCTGTGAATGCGGTGGTGTGTGGAGAATCCTGATGGTCTGTGTCCCTTCCTTCATGTGGTCGCTGTGCAGGCGGTGGTGTGTGGGGAACCCTGATGGGCTGTGTCCGTTCATCTATGTGGTCGCTGTGCATTCAGTGGTGTGTGGGAACCCTGACGGTCTGTGTCCCTTCCTGCATGTAGTCGCTGTGCAGGTGGTGGTGTGTAGGGAACCCTGACGGTCTGTGTTCCTTCCTGCATGTGGTCGCTGTGCAGGTGGTGGTGTGTGGGGAAACCTGAAGATCTGTGTCCCTTTCTACATATGGTCGCTGTTCAGGCAGTGGTGTGTGGGGAAATCTGATGGGCTGTGTTCCTTCCTGCATGTGGTCACTGTGTAGGCAGTGGTGTGTGAAGAACCCTGATGGTCTGTGTCCCTTCCTGCATGTGGTCGCTGTGCATTCAGTGGTGTTTGGGAACCCTGACGGTCTGTGTCCCTTCCTGCATGTAGTGGCTGTGCAAGTGGTGGTGTGTGGGGAACCCTGATGGTCTGTGTCCCTTCCTTCATGTTGTCACTGAGCAGGCAGTGGTGTGTGGAAACCCTGATTGTCTGTGTCCCTTTCTGCATGTGGTCACTGTGCAGGTGGTGGTGTGTGGAGAACCCTGAATGTCTGTGTCCCTTTCTGTGTGTGGTCGTTGTGCAGGCGGTGGTGTGTGGGGAACCCTGATGGTCTCTGTCCCTTAATTCATGTGGTCGCTGTGCAGGTGGTGGTGTGTGGAGAAACCTGAAGGTCTCTGTCCCTTCCTGTTTGTGGTCGCTGTGCAAGCGGTGGTGTGTGGGGAACCTTGACGGTCTTTGTCCATTCCTGCATGTGGTCGCAATGCAGGCAGTGGTGTTTGGGGAACCCTGAATATCTCTGTCCCATTCCGTGTGTGGTCGCTGTGCAGGCGGTGGTGTGTGGGGAACCCTGATGGTATGTGTCCCTTCCTTCATGTGGTCGCTGTGCAGGTGGTGGTGTGTGAAGAAACCTGAAGTTCTCTGTTCCTTCCTGTGTGTGGTCGCTGTGCAGGCTGTGGTGTGTGGGGAACTTTGACGGTCTGTGTTTCTTTCTGCATGTGGTCGCAGTGCAGGTGGTGGTGTGTGGAGAAACCTGAAGGTCTCTGTCCCTTTCTGTGTGTGGTCGCTGTGCATTCAGTGGTGTGTGGGAACCCTGACGGTCTGTGTTCCTTCCTGCATGTAGTCGATGTGAAGGCAGTGGTGTGTGGGGAACCCTGACAGTCTGTGTCAATTCCTTCATGTGGTCGCTGTGCAGGCAGTGGTGTGTGGGGAACCCTGATGGTCTGTGTCCCTTCCTGCATGAGGTCGCTGTGCAGGCTGTGGTGTGTGGGGAACTTTGACGGTCTCTGTCTTTTTCTGCATTTGGTCGCAGTGCCTGTGTTAGTGTGTGGAGAAACCTGAAGTTCTCTGTCCCTTCTTGTTTGTGGTCCCTTTGCAGGCGGTGGTGTGTGGGCAACCCTGATGGGCTGTGTCCCTTCCTGCATGTGGTCGCTGTGCAGGTGGTGGTGTGTGGGGAACCCTGATGGTCTGTTTCCCTTCCTGCATGTGTTTGCTGTGCAGGCTGTGGTGTGTGGGTAACCCTGATGAACTCTGTTCCTCTCGGAATGTGTTCGCTGTGCAGGCGGTGGTGTGTGGGGAACCCTGACGGTCTGTGTCCATTCCTGCATGTGGTCGCTGTGCAGGCAGTGATGTTTGGGGATCCCTGATGGGCTGTGTCCCTTCCTGCATGTGGTCGGTGTGCATTCAGTGGTGTGTGGGAAACCTGACGGTCTATGTCCCTTCCTGCATGTAGTCGCTGTGCCGGTGGTGGTGTGTGGGGAACCGTTATGGTCCGAGTCCCTTCCTTCATGTGGTCACTGAACAGGCAGTGGTGTGTGGGGAACCCTGACGGTCTGTGTCCATTCCTTCATGTGGTCGCTGTGCTGGTGGTGATGTTTGGGAAACAGAAGGTTTCTGTTTCTTCCCGCATGTGGTCGTTGTGCAGGGGTGGTGTGTGGGGAACCTTGATTGTCTGTGTGTCTTCCTTCATGTGGTCGCTGTGCAGGAATTGGTGTGTGGAAAACCTAGACGGGCTGTGTCCCTTCCTGCATGTGGTCGTTGTGCGGGCGGTGGTGTGTGGAAACCCCGACAGTCTGTGTCCCTTCCTGCATGTAGTCGCTGTGCAGGAGGTGGTGTTTGGAAACCCTGATGGTCTGTGTCCCTTCCTGTGTGTAGTCGCTGTGCAGGTGGTGGTGTGTGGGAACCCTGAAGGTCTGTGTCCCTTTCTGCATGTAGTCGCTCTGCAGGTGGTGGAGTGTGGGGAAATCTGACGGTCTCTGTTCCTTCCTGCAAGTGGTCGCTGAGCAGGCGGTGGTGTGTGGAACCTGACAGTCTGTGTTCCTCTCTGCATGTGGTGGCTGTGCTGTCACTGGTGTGTGGGGAACCCTGATGGGCTGTGTCCATTCCTGCATGTGGTCGCTGTGCATTCAGTGGTGTGTGGGAACCCTAAAATTATGTGTCCCTTCCTGCATGTGGTCGCTGTGCAGGTGGTGTTATGTGGGGAAACCTTAAGATCTGTGTCCCTTTCTACATTGGGTCGCTGTTCAGGCGGTGGTGTGTGGGGAACCTGAAGGTCTGTGTCCCTTCCTGCATGTGGTCGCTGTGCAGGAGGTGGTGTGTGGGGAAATCTGACGGTCTCTGTTCCTTCCTGCATGTGGTCGCTGTGCAGGCGGTGGTGTGTGGGGAACCCTGACGGGCTGTGTCCCTTCCTGCATGTGGTCGCTGTGCGGGCGGTGGTGTGTGAAAACCCTGACAGTCTGTGTCCCTTCCTGCATGTAGTCAATGTGCAGGCGATGGTGTGTGGGGAAACCTGACGGTCTGTGTCCATTCCTGCATGTGGTCGCTGTGCAGGCAGTGGTGTTTGGGGAACCCTGATGGCTGTGTCCCTTCCTGTATGTGGTCGGTGTGCATTCAGTGGTGTGTGGGAACCCTGACGGTCTGTGTCCCTTCCTGCATGTGGTCGCTGTGCAGGTGGTGGTGTGTGGGGAAACCTGAAGATCTGTGTCCCTTTCTACATGTGGGTGCTGTTCAGGCGGTGGTGTGTGGGGAACCCTGATGGGCTGTGTTCCTTCTTACATGTGGTCGCTGTGCATGCGGTGGTGTGTGGGGAACCCGATGGGCTGTGTCTCTTCCTGCATGTGGTTGCCCTGCATGCGGTGTTGTGTGGAAACCCGGACAGTCTGTGTCCCTTCCTGCATGTAGTCGCTGTGCAGGTGGTGGTGTGTGGAAACCCTGAAGGTCTGTGTCCCTTCCTGTGTGTAGTCGCTGTGCAGGCGGTGGTGTGTGGGAACCCTGATTGTCTGTGTCCCTTTCTGCATGTGGTCACTGTGCAGGTGGTGGTGTGTGGAGAACCCTGAATGTCTGTTTCCCTTTTGTGTGTGGTCGCTGTGATTGCGGTGGTGTGTGGAGAACCCTGATGGTCTGTGTCCCTTTCTGTTTGTCGTCGCTGTGCAGGCGGTGGTGTGTGGGGAACCCTGATATGCTGTGTTCCTTCATTCTTGTGGTCGCTGTGAAGGTGGTGGTGTGTGGAGATTCCTGAAGGTCTCTGTCCCTTCCTGTGTGTGGTTGCTCTGCAGGCGGTGCTGTGTGGGGAACCCTGATGGGATGTGTCCATTCCTGCATGTGGTCGCTGTGCAGGCGGTGGTGTGTGGGGAACCCTGACGGCATGTGTCCCTTTCTGCTTGTGGTCGCTGTGTAGGCGGTGGTGTGTGGGGAAGCCTGAAGGTCTGTGTCCCTTCCTGCATGTGGTCGCTGTGCAGGCGGTGGTGTGTGGGGAACACTGACGGGCTGTGTCCCTTCCTGCTTGTGGTCGCTGTGCAGGCGGTGGTGTGTGAGGAAATCTGAAGATCTGTGTCCCTTTGTACATGTGGTCGCTGTGCAGGCGGTGGTGTTTGGGAACCCTGATTGTCTGTGTCCCTTTCTGGATGTGGTCGCTGTGCAGGTGGTGGTGTGTGGAGAACCCTGAATATCTGTGTCCCTTTCTGTGTGTGGTCGCTGTGCAGGCTATGGTGTGTGGGGAACACTGATGGTCTGTGTCCCTTCCTTCATGTGGTTGCTGTGCAGGTGGTGGTGTGTGGAAAAACCTGAAGGTCTCTGTCCCTTCCGGTTTGTGGTCGCTGTGCAGGCGGTGGTGTTTGGGGAACCCTGATGGGCTGTGTCCCTTCCTGCATGTAGTCGCTGTGCATTCAGTGGTGTGTGGGAAACCTGACGGTCTGTGTCCCTTCCTTCATGTGGTCGCTGTGCAGGCGGTGGTGTGTGGGGAACCCTGATGGGCTGTGTCCCTTCCTGCATGTGGTTGCTGTGCTGGCGGTGGTGTGTGGAAATCCTGACGGTCTGTGTCCCTCCCTGCATGTAGTCGCTGTGCAGGTGGTGGTGTGTGTGGAACCCTGACAGTCTGTGTCCCTTCCTGCATGTGGTCGCTGTGCAGGCAGTGGTGTGTGGGGAACCCTGATGGCCTTTGTCCCTTTCTGCATGTGGTCGCTGTGTCGTAGGTGGTGTGGGGGAAGCCTGAAGGTCTGTGTCCCTTCCTGCATGTGGTCGCTATGCAGGCCATGGTGAATGGGGAACCCTGACTAACTGTGTCCCTTTCTGCATGTGGTCGCTGTGTAGGCGGTGGTGTGTGGAGAACCCTGAATGTCTGTGTCCCATTCTGTGTGTGATCGCTGTGCAGGCGGTCGTGTGTGGGGAATACTGATGGTCTGTGTCCCTTCCTTCATATGGTCGCTGTGCAATTGGTGGTGTGTGGAGAAACCTGAAGGTCTCTGTCCCTTCCTGTGTGTGGTCGCTGTGCAGGCGGTGGTGTGTGTGGAACCCTGACGGTCTGTATCCCTTTCTGCATGTGGTCGCAGAGCAGGTGGTGGTTTGTAGAGATTCCTGAAGGTCTCTGTCCCTTCCTGTGTGTTTGCTCTGCAGGCGGTGCTGTGTGAGGAACCCTGATGGGCTGTGTCCCTTCCTGCATGTGGGCGCTGTGCTTTCAGTGGAGTGTGGGTACTCTGACGGTATGTGTCCCTTCCTGCATGTAGTTGCTGTGCAGGTGGTGGTGTGTTGGGAACCATGATGGTCTGTGTCCCTTCCTTCATGTGGTCACTGAGCAGGCAGTCGTGTGTGAAGAACCCTGACGGTCTGTGTCCCTTCCTGCATGTGGTCGCTGTACAGTTGGTGGTGTGAGGGGAAACCTGAAGATCTGTGTCCCTTTCTACATGTGGTCACTGTTCAGGCGGTGGTGTGTGGGGATCCCTGAAGGTCTGTGTCCCTTCCTGTTTGTAGTCGCTGTGCAGGCAGTAGTGTCTGGGGAACCCTGAAGGTCTGTGTCCCTTCCTGTGTGTAGTCGCTGTGCAGGAGGTGGTGTGTGGGGAAATCTGACGGTCTCTGTTCCCTCCTGCATATTGTCGCTCTGCAGGCGGTGGTGTGTGGGGAACGCTGACGGGCTGTGTCTCTTCCTGCATGTAGTCGCTGTGCAGGTGGTGGTGTGTGGGGAACCCTGACAGTCTGTGTCCCTTCCTGCATGCGGTCGCTGTGCAGGCAGTGGTGTGTGGGGAACCCTGACTGCCTGTGTCCCTTTCTGCATGTGGTCGCTGTGCAGGCAGTGGTGTGTGGGGAAGCCTGAAGGTCTGTGTCCCTTTCTGCATGTGGTCGCTCTGCAGGCAGTGGTGTGTGGGGAACCCTGACGGGCTGTGTCCCTTCCTGCTTGTGGTCGCTGTGTAGGCGGTGGTGTGTGGGGAAGCCGGAAGGTCTGTGTCCCTTTCTACATGTGGTCGCTGTGCAGGCGGTGGTGTGTGGGGTACTCTGAAGGTCTGTGTCCCTTCCTGTGTGTAGTCGCTGTGCAGGAGGTGGTGTGTGGGAACCCTGTTTGGCTGTATCTCTTCCTGCATGTGGTTGCCCTGCGGGCGGTGGTGTGTGGAAACCCGGACAGTCTGTGTCTCTTCCTGCATGTAGTCTCTGTGCAGGTGGTGGTGTGTGAAAACCCTGAAGGTCTGTGTCCCTTCCTGTGTGTAGTCGCTGTGCAGGCGGTGGTGTGTGCTAACCCTGATTGTCTGTGTCCCTTTCTGCATGTGGTCACTGTGCAGGTGGTGGTTTGTGGAGAACCCTGAATGCCTGTGTCCCTTTTGTGTGTGGTTTCTGTGAATGCGGTGGTGTTTGGAGAATCCTGATGGTCTGTGTCCCTTCCTTCATGTGGTCGCTGTGCAGGCGGTGGTTTGCAGAGAACCCTGATGGGCTCTGTTCCTTCATTCTTGTTTTCGCTGTGAAGGTGGTGGTGTGTGGAGAAACCTGAAGGTCTCTGTCCCTTCCTGTGTGTGGTTGCTCTGCAGGCGGTGCTGTGTGGGAAACCCTGATGGGTTGTGTCCTTTCCTGCATGTAGTCGCTGTGCAGGTGGTGGTGTGTGGGAAACCCTGATGGTCTGTGTCCCTTCCTGCATGTGTTTGCTGCGCAGGCGGTGGTGTGTGGGGAACCTGAGAGTCTGTGTTCCTCTCTGCATGTGGTCGCTGTGCAGGCGGTGATGTATGGGGAACCCTGATGGGCTGTGTCCATTCCTGCATGTGGTCGCTTTGGAGGCAGTGGAGTGTGGGGAACCCTGACGGCATGTTTCCCTTTCTGCATGTGGTCGCTGTGTAGGCGGTGGTGTGTGGGGAAGCCTGAAGGTCTGTGTCCCTTCCTGCATGTGGTCGCTCTGCAGGCGGTGGTGTGTGGGGAACACTGACGGGCTGTGTCCCTTTATGCTTGTAGTCGCTGTGCAGGGGTGGTGTGTGAGGAAACCTGAAGATATGTGTCCCTTTGTACATATGGTCACTGTTCAGGCGGTGGTGTTTGGGAACCCTGATTGTCTGTGTCCGTTTCGGGATGTGGTCGCTGTGCAGTTGGTGGTGTGTGGAGAAGCCTGAATATCTGTGTCCCTTGTTGTGTGTGGTCGCTGTGCAGGCTATGGTGTGTGGGGAAAACTGATGGTCTGTGTCCCTTCCTTCATGTGGTCGCTGTGCAGGTGATGGTGTGTGGAAAAACCTGAAGGTCTCTGTCCCTTCCTGTTTGTGGTCGCTGTGCAGGCGGTGGGTTGTGGGGAAAACTGATGGGCTGTGTCCCTTCCTGCATGTGGTCGCTGTGCATTCAGTGGTGTGTGGGAACCCTGACGGTCTGTGTCCCTTCCTGCATGTAGTTGCTGTTCAGGTGGTGGTGTGTGGGGAACCCTGACTGTCTGTGTTCCTTCCTGCTTGTGGTCACTGTGCAGGTGGTGGTGTGTGGGGAAACCTGAAGATCTGTGTCCCTTTCTACATATGGTCGCTGTTCAGGCAGTGGTGTTTGGGGAAATCTGATGGGCTGTGTCCCTTCCTGCATGCGGTCGCTCTCCAGGCAGTGGTGTGTGGGGATCCCTGATGGGCTGTGTCCCATCCTGCATGTGGTCGCTGTGCGGGCGGTGGTGTGTGGAAACCCCGACAGTCTGTGTCCGTTCCTGCATGTAGTCGCTGTGCAGGTGGTGGTGTGTGGAAACCCTGAAGGTCTGTGTCCCTTCCTGTGTGTAGTCGCTGTGCAGGCGGTGGTGTGTGGGAACCCTGAAGGTCTGTGTCCCTTCCTGCATGTAGTCACTGTGCAGGTGGTAGTGTGTGGGGAACCCTGATGGTCTGTGTCCCTTCCTGCATGTGTTTGCTGCACAGGCGTGGTGTGTGGAACCTGACAGTCTGTGTTCCTCTCTGCATGTGGTGGCTGTGCAGTCACTGGTGTGTGGGGAACCCTGATGAGCTGTGTCAATTCCTGCATGTGGTCACTGTGCATTCAGTGGTGTGTGGGAACCCTAAAATTATGTGTCCCTTCCTGCATGTGGTCGCTGTGCAGGTGGCGTTATGTGGGGAAACCTTAAGATCTGTGTCCCTTTCTACATTTGGTCGTTGTTCAGGCGGTGGTGTGTGGGGAACCTGATGGACTGTGTTCCTTCCTGCATGTGGTCGCTGTGCAGGCAGTGGTGTGTGGGGAACCCTGATGGTCTGTGTCCATTCCTGCATGTGGTCGCTGTGCACGTGGTGGTGTGTGGGGAACCCTGACAGTCTGTGTCCCTTCCTGCATGCGGTCGCTGTGCAGGCAGTGGTGTGTGGGGAACCCTGACTGCCTGTGTCCCTTTCTGCATGTGGTAGCAGTGTAGGCGGTGGTGTGTGGGGAAGCCTGAAGGTCTGAGTTCCTTCCTGTATGTGGTCGCTCTGCAGGCGTTGGTGTGTGGGGAACACTGACGGGCATTTCCCTTCCTGCTTGTGGTCACTGTGAAGGCGGTGGCGTGTGGGGAAATCTGAAGGTCTCTGTCCCTTTCTGTGTGTGTTAGCTGTGCAGGCAATGGTGTGTGGGGAACCCTGACGGCCTGTGTTCCTTCCTGCATGTAGTCGCTGTGCAGGCGGTGGTATGTGGGGATCCCTGACAGTCTGTGTCCATTCCTGCATGTGGTCGCTCTGCAGGCAGTGGTGTGTGGGGATCCCTGATGGGCTGTGTCCCTTCCTGCATGCGGTCGCTTTGCATTCAGTGGTGTTTGGGAACCCTGACGGTCTGTGTCCCTTCCTTCATGTAGTGGCAGTGCAAGTGGTGGTGTGTGGGGAACCCTGATGGTCTGTGTCCCTTCCTTCATGTTGTCACTGAGCAGGCAGTGGTGTGTGGAAACCCTGATTGTCTGTGTCCCTTTCTGCATGTGGTCACTGTGCAGGTGGTGGTGTGTGGAGAAACCTGAATGTCTGTGTCCCTTTCTGTGTGTGGTCGTTGTGCAGGCGGTGGTGTGTGGGGAACCCTGATGGTCTGTGTCCCTTAATTCATGTGGTCGCTGTGCAGGTGGTGGTGTGTGGGGAACCCTGATGGTCTGTTTCCCTTCCTGCATGTGTTTGCTGTGCATGCGGTGGTGTGTGAGGACACTGACAGTCTGTGTTTTTCTCAGCATGTGGTCGCTGTGCTGGCGGTGGTGTTTGGGGAACCCTGACGGTCTGTGTCTTTTCATGCATGTGGTTGCTGTGCGGTCCGTGTTGTTTGGGGAACCCTGAAGGCCTGTGTTCCTTCCTGCATGTGGTCGCTGTGCAGGCGGTGGTGTGTGGGGAACCCTGACGGTCTGTGTCCATTCCTGCATGTGGTCGCTGTGCAGGCAGTGGTGTTTGTGGATCCCTGATGGGCTGTGTCCGTTCCTGCATGTGGTCGCTGTGCCTTCAGTGGTGCATGGGAAACCTGACGGTCTATGTCCCTTCCTGCATGTAGTCGCTGTGCAGGTGGTGGTGTGTGGGGAACCCTGATGGTCTGGGTCCCTTCCTTCATGTGGTCACTGAGCAGGCAGTGGTTTGTGGGGAACCCTGACGGTCTGTGTCCATTCCTGCATGTGGTCCCTGTGCTGGTGGTGATGTGTGGGAAACAGAAGCTTTCTGTTTCTTCCCGCATGTGGTCGCTGTGCAGGGGGTGGTGTGTGGGGAACCCTGACGGTCTGTGTCCCTTAATTCATGTGGTCGCTGTGCATGTGGTGGTGTGTGGAGAAACCTGAAGGTCTCTGTCCCTTCCTGTTTGTGGTTGCTGTGCAAGCGGTGGTGTGTGGGGAACCTTGACGGTCTTTGTCCCTTCCTTCATGTGGTCGCAGTGCAGGCAGTGGTGTGTGGGGAACCCTGAATATCTCTGTCCCATTCCGTGTGTGGTTGCTGTGCAGGCGGTGGTGTGTGGGGAACCCTTATGGTATGTGTCCCTTCCTTCATGTGGTCGCTGTGCAGGTGGTGTTGTGTGAAGAAACCTGAAGGTCAGTGTTCCTTCCTGTGTGTGGTCGCTGTGCAGGCTGTGGTGTTTGGGGAATTTTGACGGTCTGTGTCTTTTTCTGCATGTGGTAACAGTGCAGGTGGTGGTGTGTGGGAAACCCTGATGGACTGTGTTCCTTTTTGCAAGTGGTCGCTGTGCAGGCGGTGGTGTGTGGGGAACACAATGGGCTGTGTCTCTTCCTGCATGTAGTGGCTGTGCAAGTGGTGGTGTGTGGGGAACCCTGATTGTCTGTGTCCCTTCCTTGATTTGGTCGCTGTGCAGGCAGTGGTGTGTGGAAACCCTGACTGTCTGTGTTCCTTCCTGCATGTGGTCGCTGTGCAGGAGGTGGTGTGTGGGGAACAAAAGGTTTGTGTCCCTTTCTGCATGTCGTCACTGTGCAGGTGGTGGTGTGTGGAGAACCCTGAATGTCTGTGTCCCTTTCTGTGTGTGGTCACTGTGCAGGCGGTGGTGTGTGGGGAACCCTGATGGTCTCTGTCCCTTAATTCATGTGGTCGCTGTGCAGGTGGTGGTGTGTGGAGAAACCTGAAGGTCTCTGTCCCTTCCTGTTTGTGGTCGCTGTGCAAGCTGTGGTGTGTGGGGAACCTTGACGGTCTTTGTCCATTCCTGCATGTGGTCGCAATGCAGGCAGTGGTGTGTGGGGAACCCTGAATATCTCTGTCCCATTCCGTGTGTGGTCGCTGTGCAGGTGGTGGTCTGTGGGGAACCCTGATGGTATGTGTCCCTTTCTTCATGTGGTCGCTGTGCAGGTGGTGGTGTGTGAAGAAACCTGAAGTTCTCTGTTCCTTCCTGTGTGTGGTCGCTGTGCAGGCTGTGGTGTGTGGGGAACTTTGACGGTCTGTGTCTTTTTCTGCATGTGGTCGCAGTGCAGGTGGTGGTGTGTGGAGAAATCTGAAGGTCTCTCTCCCTTCCTGTTTGTGGTCCCTTTGCAGGCGGTGGTGTGTGGGCAACCCTGATGGGCTGTGTCCCTTCCTGCATGTGGTCGCTGTGCATTCAGTGGTGTGTGGGAACCCTGACGGTCTGTGTCCCTTCCTGCATGTAGTCGCTGTGCAGGCAGTGGTGTGTGGGGAACCCTGACAGTCTGTGTCCATTCCTTCATGTGGTCGCTGTGCAGGCAGTGGTGTGTGGGTATCCCTGATGGGCTGTGTCCCTTCCTGCATGAGGTCGCTGTGCATTCAGTGGTGTGTGGGAACCCTGACTGATTGTGTCCCTTCTTGCATGTAGTCGCTGTGCAGGCTGTGGTGTGTGGGGAACTTTGACGGTCTCTGTCTTTTTCTGCATTTGGTCGCAGTGCCTGTGTTGGTGTGTGGAGAAACCTGAAGGTCTCTGTCCCTTCTGGTTTGTGGTTTCTTTGCAGGCGGTGGTGTTTGGGCAACCCTGATGGCTGTGTCCCTTCCTGCATTTGGTTGCTGTGCAGGTGGTGGTGTGTGGGGAACTCTGATGGTCTGTTTCCCTTCCTGCATGTGTTTGCTGTGCATGCGTTGGTGTGTGGGGACACTGACAGTCTGGGTTTTTCTCATCATGTGGTCGCTGTGCAGGCGGTGGTGTGTGGGGAACCCTGATGGTCTGTGTCCCTTCCTTCATGTTGTCACTGAGCAGGCAGTGGTGTGTGGAAACCCTGATTGTCTGTGTCCCTTTCTGCATGTGGTCACTGTGCAGGTGGTGGTGTGTGGAGAACCCTGAATGTCTGTGTCCCTTTCTGTGTGTGGTCGCTGTGCAGGCGGTGGTGTGTGGGGAACCCTGATGGTCTGTGTCCCTTAATTCATGTGGTCGCTGTGCAGGTGGTGGTGTGTGGGGAACCCTGATGGTCTGTTTCCCTTCCTGCATGTGTTTGCTGTGCAGGCGGTGGTGTGTGGGGACCCTGACAGTCTCTGTTTTTCTCAGCATGTGGTCGCTGTGCAGGCGGTGGTGTGTGGGGAATCCTGACGGTCTGTGTCTTTTCCTGCATGTGGTTGCTGTGCGGTCGGTGTTGTTTGGGGATCCCTGAAGGCCTGTGTTCCTTCCTGCATGTGGTCGCTGTGCAGGCGGTGGTGTGTGGGGAACCCTGACGGTCTGTGTCCCTTCCTGCATGTGGTCGCTGTGCAGGCAGTGGTGTTTGGGGATCCCTGATGGGCTGTGTCCGTTCCTTCATGTGGTCGCTGTGCAATCAGTGGTGCATGGGAACCCTGACGGTCTATGTCCCTTCCTGCATGTAGTCGCTGTGCAGGTGGTGGTGTGTGGGGAACCCTGATGGTCTGTGTCCCTTCCTTCATGTGGTCACTGAGCAGGCAGTGGTGTGTGGGGAACCCTGACTGTCTGTGTCCATTCCTGCATGTGGTCGCTGTCCTGGTTGTGATGTGTGGGAAAGAGAAGATTTGTGTTTCTTCCTCCATGTTGTCGCTGTGCAGGGGGTGGTGTGTGGGGAACCCTGATGGTCTGTGTCTCTTCCTTCATTTGGTCGCTGTGCAGGTGGTGGTGTGTGGAGAAACCTGAAGGTCTGTGTCCCTTCCTGCATGTGGTCGCAGTGCAGGCAGTGGTGTGTGGGGAACCCTGAATATCTCTGTCCCATTCCGTGTGTGGTCGCTGTGCAGGCGGTGGTGTGTGGGGAACCCTGATGGTATGTGTCCCTTCCTTCATGTGGTCGCTGTGCAGGTGGTGGTGTGTGAAGAAACCTGAAGGTCTCTGTTCCTTCCTGTGTGTGGTCGCTGTGCAGGCTGTGGTGTGTGGGGAACTTTGACGGTCTGTGTCTTTTTCTGCATGTGGTAGCAGTGCAGGTGGTGGTGTGTGGGGAACCCTGATGGACTGTGTTCCTTTTTGCATGTGGTCGCTGTGCAGGCGGTGGTGTGTGGGGAACCCTGATGGGCTGTGTCTCTTCCTGCATGTAGTGGCTGTGCAAGTGGTGGTGTGTGGGGAACCCTGATTGTCTGTGTCCCTTCCTTCATGTTGTCACTGAGCAGGCAGTGGTGTGTGGAAACCCTGACGGTCTGTGTCCCTACCTGCATGTGGTCGCTGTTCTGGTGGTGGTGTGTGGGAAACAGAAGTTTTGTGTCCCTTCCTGCATGTGGTCACTGTGCAGGTGGTGGTGTGTGGAGAACCCTGAATGTCTGTGTCCCTTTCTGTGTGTGGTCGTTGTGCAGGCGGTGGTGTGTGGGGAACCCTGATGGTCTCTGTCCCTTAATTCATGTGGTCGCTGTGCAGGTGGTGGTGTGTGGAGAAACCTGAAGGTCTCTGTCCCTTCCTGTTTGTGGTCGCTGTGCAAGCGGTGGTGTGTGGGGAACCTTGACGGTCTTTGTCCATTCCTGCATGTGGTCACTGTGCAGGCAGTGGTGTGTGGGGAACCCTGAATATCTCTGTCCCATTCCGTGTGTGGTCTCAGTGCAGGCGGTGGTGTGTGGGGAACCCTGATGGTATGTGTCCCTTCCTTCATGTGGTCGCTGTGCAGGTGGTGGTGTGTGAAGGAACCTGAAGTTCTCTGTTCCTTCTTGTGTGTGGTCGCTGTGCAGGCTGTGGTGTGTGGGGAACTTTGACAGTCTGTGTTTATTTCTGCATGTGGACGCAGTGCAGGTGGTGATGTGTGGAGAAACCTGAAGGTCTCTGTCCCTTCCTGTTTGTGGTCCCTTTGCAGGCAGTGGTGTGTGGGAAATCATGATGTTCTGTGTCCCTTCCTGCATGTGGTCGCTGTGCATTCAGTGGTATGTGGGAACCCTGGCGGTCTGTGTCCCTTCCTGCATGTACTCGCTGTGAAGGCAGTGGTGTGTGGGGAACCCTGACAGTCTGTGTCAATTCCTTCATGTGGTCGCTGTGCAGGCAGTGGTGTGTGGGTATCCCTGATGGGCTGTGTCCCTTCCTGCATGAGGTCGCTGTGAATTCAGTGGTGTGTGGGAACCGTGACTGTCTGTGTCCCTTCTTGCATGTAGTCGCTGTGCAGGCTGTGGTGTGTGGGGAACTTTGACGGTCTCTGTCTTTTTCTGCATTTGGTCGCAGTGCCTGTGTTGGTGTGTGGAGAAACCTGAAGGTCTCTGTCCCTTCTTGTTTGTGGTTTCTTTGCAGGCGGTGGTGTTTGGGCAACCCTGATGGGCTGTGTCCCTTCCTGCATGTGGTCGCTGTGCAGGTGGTGGTGTGTGGGGAACCCTGATGGTCTGTTTCCCTTCCTGCATGTGTTTGCTGTGCATGCGTTGGTGTGTGGGGACACTGACAGTCTGGGTTTTTCTCATCATGTGGTCGCTGTGCAGGCGGTGGTGTGTGGGGAACCCTGACGGTCTGTGTCCATTCCTGCATGTGGTGCTGTGCAGGCAGTGGTGTTTGGGGATCCCTGATGAGCTGTGTCCCTTCCTGCATGTGGTCGGTGTGCATTCAGTGGTGTGTGGGAACCCTGACGGTCTATGTCCCTTCCAGCATGTAGTCGCTGTGCAGGTGGTGGTGTGTGGGGAACCCTGATGGTCCGAGTCCCTTCCTTCATGTGGTCACTGAGCAGGCAGTGGTGTGTGGGGAACCCTACCGTCTGTGTCCATTCCTGCATGTGGTCGCTGTGCTGGTGGTGATGTGTGGGAAACAGAAGGTTTCTGTTTCTTCACGCCTGTGGTCGTTGTGCAGGGGGTGGTGTGTGGGGAACCTTGATGGTCTGTGTCTCTTCCTTCATGTGGTCGCTGTGCAGGCATTGGTGTGTGGAAAACCTAGACGGGCTGTGTCCCATCCTGCATGTGGTCGTTGTGCGGGCGGTGGTGTGTGGAAACCCCGACAGTCTGTGTTCTTTCCTGCATGTAGTCGCTGTGCAGGTGGTGGTGTGTGGAAACCCTGAAGGTCTGTGTCCCTTCCTGTGTGTAGTCGCTGTGCAGGCGGTGGTGTGTGGGGAACCTGATGGACTGTGTTCCTTCCTGCATGTGGTCGCTGTGCAGGCAGTGGTGTATGGGAAACAGAAGGTTAGTGTTTCTTCCCGCATGTGGTCGCTGTGCAGGGGGTGGTGTGTGGGGAACCCTGACGGTCTGTGTCCCTTCCTTCATGTGGTCGCTGTGCATGTGGTGGTGTGTGGAGAAACCTGAAGGTCTCTGTCCCTTCCTGTTTGTGGTCGCTGTGCAAGCGGTGGAGTGTGGGGAACCCTGATGGTCTGTGTCCCTTTATTCATGTGGTCGCAGTGCAGGCAGTGGTGTGTGGGGAACCCTGAATATCTCTGTCCCATTCCGTGTGTGGTCGCTGTGCAGGCTGTGGTGTGTGGGGAATTTTGACGGTCTGTGTCTTTTTCTGCATGTGGTCGCAGTGCAGGTGGTGGTGTGTGGGAAACCCTGATGGACTGTGTTCCTTTTTGCAAGTGGTCGCTGTGCAGGCGGTGGTGTGTGGGGAACACAATGGGCTGTGTCTCTTCCTGCATGTAGTGGCTGTGCAAGTGGTGGTGTGTGGGGAACCCTGATGGTCTGTGTCTCTTCCTTGATTTGGTCGCTGTGCAGGCAGTGGTGTGTGGAAACCCTGACTGTCTGTGTTCCTTCCTGCATGTGGTCGCTGTGCTGGTGGTGGTGCGTGGGAAACAGAAGTTTTGTGTCCCTTCCTGCATGTGGTCACTGTGCAGGTGGTGGTGTGTGGAGAACCCTGAATGTCTGTGTCCCTTTCTGTGTGTGGTCGCTGTGCAGGCGGTGGTGTGTGGGGAACCCTGATGGTCTCTGTCCCTTAATTCATGTGGTCCCTGTGCAGGTGGTGGTGTGTGGAGAAACCTGAAGGTCTCTGTCCCTTCCTGTGTGTGGTCGCTGTGCAAGCTGTGGTGTGTGGGGAACCTTGACGGTCTTTGTCCATTCCTCCATGTGGTCGCAATGCAGGCAGTGGTGTGTGGGGAACCCTGAATATCTCTGTCCCATTCCGTGTGTGGTCGCTGTGCAGGTGGTGGTCTGTGGGGAACCCTGATGGTATGTGTCCCTTTCTTCATGTGGTCGCTGTGCAGGTGGTGGTGTGTGAAGAAACCTGAAGGTCTCTGTTCCTTCCTGTGTGTGGTCGCTGTGCAGGCTGTGGTGTGTGGGGAACTTTGACGGTCTGTGTTTCTTCCTGCATGTGGTCGCAGTGCAGGTGGTGGTGTGTGGAGAACCCTGAAGGTCTTTGTCCCTTCCTGTTTGTGGTCCCTTTGCAGGCGGTGGTGTGTGGGCAACCCTGATGGGCTGTGTCCCTTCCTGCATGTGGTCGCTGTGCATTCAGTGGTATGTGGGAACCCTGACGGTCTGTGTCCATTCCTGCATGTAGTCGCTGTGAAGGCAGTGGTGTGTGGGGAACCCTGACAGTCTGTGTCAATTCCTTCATGTGGTCGCTGTGCAGGCAGTGGTGTGTGGGTATCCCTGATGGGCTGTGTCCCTTCCTGCATGAGGTCGCTGTGCATTCAGTGGTGTGTGGGAACCCTGACTGATTGTGTCCCTTCTTGCATGTAGTCGCTGTGCAGGCTGTGGTGTGTGGGGAACTTTGACGGTCTCTGTCTTTTTCTGCATTTGGTCGCAGTGCCTGTGTTGGTGTGTGGAGAAACCTGAAGGTCTCTGTCCCTTCTGGTTTGTGGTTTCTTTGCAGGCGGTGGTGTTTGGGCAACCCTGATGGCTGTGTCCCTTCCTGCATTTGGTTGCTGTGCAGGTGGTGGTGTGTGGGGAACTCTGATGGTCTGTTTCCCTTCCTGCATGTGTTTGCTGTGCATGCGTTGGTGTGTGGGGACACTGACAGTCTGGGTTTTTCTCATCATGTGGTCGCTGTGCAGG
Organism: Saccopteryx bilineata; assembly: GCF_036850765.1. Lineage (NCBI taxonomy): Eukaryota > Metazoa > Chordata > Mammalia > Chiroptera > Emballonuridae > Saccopteryx > Saccopteryx bilineata. The sequence continues at coordinate 193,686 of NW_027095462.1, read as the reverse complement.
CGGTGGTGTGTGGGGAACCCTGATGGTCTGTGTCCCTTCCTTCATGTTGTCACTGAGCAGGCAGTGGTGTGTGGAAACCCTGATTGTCTGTGTCCCTTTCTGCATGTGGTCACTGTGCAGGTGGTGGTGTGTGGAGAACCCTGAATGTCTGTGTCCCTTTCTGTGTGTGGTCGTTGTGCACGCGGTGGTGTGTGGGGAACCCTGATGGTCTGTGTCCCTTAATTCATGTGGTCGCTGTGCAGGTGGTGGTGTGTGGGGAACCCTGATGGTCTGTTTCCCTTCCTGCATGTGTTTGCTGTGCATGCAGTGGTGTGTGGGGACACTGACAGTCTGTGTTTTTCTCAGCATGTGGTCGCTGTGCTGGCGGTGGTGTTTGGGAAACCCTGACGGTCTGTGTCTTTTCATGCATGTGGTTGCTGTGCGGTCCGTGTTGTTTGGGGATCCCTGAAGGCCTGTGTTCCTTCCTGCATGTGGTTGCTGTGCAGGCGGTGGTGTGTGGGGAACCCTGACGGTCTGTGTCCATTCCTGCATGTGGTCGCTGTGCAGGCAGTGGTGTTTGGGGATCCCTGATGGGCTGTGTCCGTTCCTTCATGCGGTCGCTGTGCAATCAGTGGTGCATGGGAACCCTGACGGTCTATGTCCCTTCCTGCATGTAGTCGCTGTGCAGGTGGTGGTGTGTGGGGAACCCTGATGATCCGTGTCCCTTCCTTCATGTGGTCACTGAGCAGGCAGTGGTGTGTGGGGAACCCTGACGGTCTGTGTCCATTCCTGCATGTGGTCGCTGTGCTGGTGGTGATGTGTGGGAAACAGAAGCTTTCTGTTTCTTCCCGCATGTGGTCGCTGTGCAGGGGGTGGTGTGTGGGGAACCCTGATGGTCTGTGTCCCTTAATTCATGTGGTCGCTGTGCAGGTGGTGGTGTGTGGAGAAACCTGAAGGTCTCTGTCCCTTCCTGTTTGTGGTCGCAGTGCAGGCAGTGGTGTGTGGGGAACCCTGAATATCTCTGTCCCATTCCGTGTGTGGTCGCTGTGCAGGCGGTGGTGTGTGGGAAAACCTGATGGTATGTGTCCCTTCCTTCATGTGGTCGCTGTGCAGGTGGTGGTGTGTGAAGAAACCTGAAGGTCTCTGTTCCTTCCTGTGTGTGGTCGCTGTGCAGGCTGTGGTGTGTGGGGAATTTTGACGGTCTGTGTCTTTTTCTGCATGTGGTAGCAGTGCAGGTGGTGGTGTGTGGGGAACTCTGATGGACTGTGTTCCTTTTTGCATGTGGTCGCTGTGCAGGCGGTGGTGTGTGGGGAACCCGATGGGCTGTGTCTCTTCCTGCATGTGGTCGCTGTGCAAGTGGTGGTGTGTGGGGAACCCTGATGGTCTGTGTCCCTTCCTTCATGTTGTCACTGAGCAGGCAGTGGTGTGTGGAAACCCTGACGGTCTTTGTCCCTTCCTGCATGTGGTCGCTGTGCTGGTGGTGGTGTGTGGAAAACAGAAGTTTTGTGTCCCTTCCTGCATGTGGTCACTGTGCAGGGGTTGGTGTGTGAGAACCCTTATTGTCTGTGTCCCTTTCTGTGTGTGGTCGTTGTGCAGGCGGTGGTGTGTGGGGAACCCTGATGGTCTCTGTCCCTTAATTCATGTGGTCGCTGTGCAGGTGGTGGTGTGTGGAGAAACCTGAAGGTCTCTGTCCCTTCCTGTTTGTGGTCGCTGTGCAAGCGGTGGTGTGTGGGGAACCTTGACGGTCTTTGTCCATTCCTGCATGTGGTCGCAATGCAGGCAGTGGTGTGTGGGGAACCCTGAATACCTCTGTTTCATTCCGTGTGTGGTCTCAGTGCAGGCGGTGGTGTGTGGGGAACCCTGATGGTATGTGTCCCTTCCTTCATGTGGTCGCTGTGCAGGTGGTGGTGTGTGAAGAAACCTGAAGTTCTCTGTTCCTTCCTGTGTGTGGTCGCTGTGCAGGCTGTGGTGTGTGGGGAACTTTGACGGTCTGTGTTTATTTCTGCATGTGGACGCAGTGCAGTTGGTGGTGTGTGGAGAAACATGAAGGTCTCTGTCCCTTCCTGTTTGTGGTCCCTTTGCAGGCGGTGGTGTGTGGGAAATCATGATGTTCTGTGTCCCTTCCTGCATGTGGTCGCTGTGCATTCAGTGGTATGTGGGAACCCTGGCGGTCTGTGTCCCTTCCTGCATGTACTCGCTGTGAAGGCAGTGGTGTGTGGGGAACCCTGACAGTCTGTGTCAATTCCTTCATGTGGTCGCTGTGCAGGCAGTGGTGTGTGGGTATCCCTGATGGGCTGTGTCCCTTCCTGAATGAGGTCGCTGTGAATTCAGTGGTGTGTGGGAACCGTGACTGTCTGTGTCCCTTCTTGCATGTAGTCGCTGTGCAGGCTGTGGTGTGTGGGGAACTTTGACGGTCTCTGTCTTTTTCTGCATTTGGTCGCAGTGCCTGTGTTGGTGTGTGGAGAAACCTGAAGGTCTCTGTCCCTTCTTGTTTGTGGTTTCTTTGCAGGCGGTGGTGTTTGGGCAACCTTGATGGGCTGTTTCCCTTCCTGCATGTGGTCGCTGTGCAGGTGGTGGTGTGTGGGGAACCCTGATGGTCTGTTTCCCTTCCTGCATGTGTTTGCTGTGCATGCGTTGGTGTGTGGGGATACTGACAGTCTGGGTTTTTCTCATCATGTGGTCGCTGTGCAGGCGGTGGTGTGTGGGGAACCCTGACGGTCTGTGTCCATTCCTGCATGTGGTGCTGTGCAGGCAGTGGTGTTTGGGGATCCCTGATGAGCTGTGTCCCTTCCTGCATGTGGTCGGTGTGCATTCAGTGGTGTGTGGGAACCCTGACGGTCTATGTCCCTTCCAGCATGTAGTCGCTGTGCAGGTGGTGGTGTGTGGGGAACCCTGATGGTCCGAGTCCCTTCCTTCATGTGGTCACTGAGCAGGCAGTGGTGTGTGGGGAACCCTACCGTCTGTGTCCATTCCTGCATGTGGTCGCTGTGCTGGTGGTGATGTGTGGGAAACAGAAGGTTTCTGTTTCTTCACGCCTGTGGTCGTTGTGCAGGAGGTGGTGTGTGGGGAACCTTGATGGTCTGTGTCTCTTCCTTCATGTGGTCGCTGTGCAGGCATTGGTGTGTGGAAAACCTAGACGGGCTGTGTCCCATCCTGCATGTGGTCGTTGTGCGGGCGGTGGTGTGTGGAAACCCCGACAGTCTGTGTTCTTTCCTGCATGTAGTCGCTGTGCAGGTGGTGGTGTGTGGAAACCCTGAAGGTCTGTGTCCCTTCCTGTGTGTAGTCGCTGTGCAGGCGGTGGTGTGTGGGGAACCTGATGGACTGTGTCCCTTCCTGCATGTGGTCGCTGTGCAGGTGGTGGTGTGTGGGAAACAGAAGCTTTCTGTTTCTTCCCGCATGTGGTCGCTGTGCAGGGGGTGGTGTGTGGGGAACCCTGACGGTCTGTGTCCCTTAATTCATGTGGTCGCTGTGCAGGTGGTGGTGTGTGGAGAAACCTGAAGGTCTCTGTCCCTTCCTGTTTGTGGTCGCTGTGCAAGCGGTGGTGTGTGGGGAACCTTGACGGTCTTTGTCCCTTCCTGCATGTGGTCGCAGTGCAGGCAGTGGTGTGTGGGGAACCCTGAATATCTCTGTCCCATTCCGAGTGTGGTTGCTGTGCAGGCGGTGGTATGTGGGGAACCCTTATGGTATGTGTCCCTTCCTTCATGTGGTCGCTGTGCAGGTGGTGTTGTGTGAAGAAACCTGAAGGTCTGTGTTCCTTCCTGTGTGTGGTCGCTGTGCAGGCTGTGGTGTTTGGGGAATTTTGACGGTCTGTGTCTTTTTCTGCATGTGGTAACAGTGCAGGTGGTGGTGTGTGGGAAACCCTGATGGACTGTGTTCCTTTTTGCAAGTGGTCGCTGTGCAGGCGGTGGTGTGTGGGGAACACAATGGGCTGTGTCTCTTCCTGCATGTAGTGGCTGTGCAAGTGGTGGTGTGTGGGGAACCCTGATTGTCTGTGTCCCTTCCTTCATGTTGTCACTGAGCAGGCAGTGGTGTGTGGAAACCCTGACTGTCCGTGTTCCTTCCTGCATGTGGTCGCTGTGCTGGTGGTGGTGCGTGGGAAACAGAAGTTTTGTGTCCCTTCCTGCATGTGGTCGCTGTGCAGGTGGTGGTGTGTGGAGAACCCTGAATGTCTGTGTCCCTTTCTGTGTGTGGTCGTTGTGCAGGCGGTGGTGTGTGGGGAACCCTGATGGTCTCTGTCCCTTAATTCATGTGGTCCCTGTGCAGGTGGTGGTGTGTGGAGAAACCTGAAGGTCTCTGTCCCTTCCTGTTTGTGGTCGCTGTGCAAGCTGTGGTGTGTGGGGAATCTTGACGGTCTTTGTTCATTCCTCCATGTGGTCGCAATGCAGGCAGTGGTGTGTGGGGAACCCTGAATATCTCTGTCCCATTCCGTGTGTGGTCGCTGTGCAGGTGGTGGTCTGTGGGGAACCCTGATGGTATGTGTCCCTTTCTTCATGTGGTCGCTGTGCAGGTGGTGGTGTGTGAAGAAACCTGAAGTTCTCTGTTCCTTCTTGTGTGTGGTCGCTGTGCAGGCTGTGGTGTGTGGGGAACTTTGACGGTCTGTGTTTATTTCTGCATGTGGACGCAGTGCAGGTGGTGGTGTGTGGAGAAATCTGAAGGTCTTTGTCCCTTCCTGTTTGTGGTCCCTTTGCAGGCGGTGGTGTGTGGGAAATCATGATGTTCTGTGTCCCTTCCTGCTTGTGGTCGCTGTGCATTCAGTGGTATGTGGGAACCCTGACGGTCTGTGTCCATTCCTGCATGTAGTCGCTGTGAAGGCAGTGGTGTGTGGGGAACCCTGACAGTCTGTGTCAATTCCTTCATGTGGTCGCTGTGCAGGCAGTGGTGTGTGGGTATCCCTGATGGGCTGTGTCCCTTCCTGCATGAGGTCGCTGTGCATTCAGTGGTGTGTGGGAACCCTGACTGATTGTGTCCCTTCTTGCATGTAGTCGCTGTGCAGGCTGTGGTGTGTGGGGAACTTTGACGGTCTCTGTCTTTTTCTGCATTTGGTCGCAGTGCCTGTGTTGGTGTGTGGAGAAACCTGAAGGTCTCTGTCCCTTCTGGTTTGTGGTTTCTTTGCAGGCGGTGGTGTTTGGGCAACCCTGATGGCTGTGTCCCTTCCTGCATTTGGTTGCTGTGCAGGTGGTGGTGTGTGGGGAACTCTGATGGTCTGTTTCCCTTCCTGCATGTGTTTGCTATGCATGCGTTGGTGTGTGGGGACACTGACAGTCTGGGTTTTTCTCATCATGTGGTCGCTGTGCAGGCGGTGGTGTGTGGGGAACCCTGATGGTCTGTGTCCCTTCCTTCATGTTGTCACTGAGCAGGCAGTGGTGTGTGGAAACCCTGATTGTCTGTGTCCCTTTCTGCATGTGGTCACTGTGCAGGTGGTGGTGTGTGGAGAACCCTGAATGTCTGTGTCCCTTTCTGTGTGTGGTCGTTGTGCAGGCGGTGGTGTGTGGGGAACCCTGATGGTCTGTGTCCCTTAATTCATGTGGTCGCTGTGCAGGTGGTGGTGTGTGGGGAACCCTGATGGTCTGTGTCCCTTCCTGCATGTGTTTGCTGTGCAGGCGGTGGTGTGTGGGGACCCTGACAGTCTGTGTTTTTCTCAGCATGTGGTCGCTGTGCAGGCGGTGGTGTGTGGGGAACCCTGACGGTCTGTGTCTTTTCCTGCATGTGGTTGCTGTGCAGTCGGTGGTGTGTGGGGAACCCTGACGGTCTGTGCTCCTTCCTGCATGTGGTTGCTGTGCAGGCGGTGGTGTGTGGGGAACCCTGACGGTCTGTGTCCATTCCTGCATGTGGTCGCTGTGCAGGCAGTGGTGTTTGGGGATCCCTGATGGGCTGTATCCCTTCCTTCATGCGGTCGCTGTGCAATCAGTGGTGCATGGGAACCCTGACGGTCTATGTCCCTTCCTGCATGTAGTCGCTGTGCAGGTGGTGGTGTGTGGGGAACCCTGATGGTCTGTGTCCCTTCCTTCATGTGGTCACTGAGCAGGCAGTGGTGTGTGGGGAACCCTGACGGTCTGTGTCCATTCCTGCATGTGGTCGCTGTCCTGGTTGTGATGTGTGGGAAAGAGAAGCTTTCTGTTTCTTCCCGCATGTGGTCGCTGTGCAGGGGGGTGGTGTGTGGGGAACCCTGATGGTCTGTGTCCCTTAATTCATGTGGTCGCTGTGCAGGTGGTGGTGTGTGGAGAAACCTGAAGGTCTCTGTCCCTTCCTGTTTGTGGTCGCTGTGCAGGCAGTGGTGTGTGGGGAACCCTGAATATCTCTGTCCCATTCCGTGTGTGGTCGCTGTGCAGGCGGTGGTGTGTGGGGAACCCTGATGGTATGTGTCCCTTCCTTCATGTGGTCGCTGTGCAGGTGGTGGTGTGTGAAGAAACCTGAAGGTCTCTGTTCCTTCCTGTGTGTGGTCGCTGTGCAGGCTGTGGTGTGTGGGGAACTTTGACGGTCTGTGTCTTTTTCTGCATGTGGTAGCAGTGCAGGTGGTGGTGTGTGGGGAACCCTGATGGACTGTGTTCCTTTTTGCATGTGGTCGCTGTGCAGGCGGTGGTGTGTGGGGAACCCGATGGGCTGTGTCTCTTCCTGCATGTAGTGGCTGTGCAAGTGGTGGTGTGTGGGGAACCCTGATTGTCTGTGTCCCTTCCTTCATGTTGTCACTGAGCAGGCAGTGGTGTGTGGAAACCCTGACGGTCTGTGTCCCTTCCTGCATGTGGTCGCTGTGCTGGTGGTGGTGTGTGGGAAACAGAAGTTTTGTGTCCCTTCCTGCATGTGGTCACTGTGCAGGTGGTGGTGTGTGGAGAACCCTGAATGTCTGTGTCCCTTTCTGTGTGTGGTCGTTGTGCAGGCGGTGGTGTGTGGGGAACCCTGATGGTCTCTGTCCCTTAATTCATGTGGTCGCTGTGCAGGTGGTGGTGTGTAGAGAAACCTGAAGGTCTCTGTCCCTTCCTGTTTGTGGTCGCTTTGCAAGCTGTGGTGTGTGGGGAACCTTGACGGTCTTTGTCCATTCCTGCATGTGGTCGCAATGCAGGCAGTGGTGTGTGGGGAACCCTGAATATCTCTGTCCCATTCCGTGTGTGGTCGCTGTGCAGGCGGTGGTGTGTGGGGAACCCTGATGGTATGTGTCCCTTCCTTCATGTGGTCGCTGTGCAGGTGGTGGTGTGTGAAGGAACCTGAAGTTCTCTGTTCCTTCTTGTGTGTGGTCGCTGTGCAGGCTGTGGTGTGTGGGGAACTTTGACAGTCTGTGTTTATTTCTGCATGTGGACGCAGTGCAGGTGGTGATGTGTGGAGAAACCTGAAGGTCTCTGTCCCTTCCTGTTTGTGGTCCCTTTGCAGGCGGTGGTGTGTGGGAAATCATGATGTTCTGTGTCCCTTCCTGCATGTGGTCGCTGTGCATTCAGTGGTATGTGGGAACCCTGGCGGTCTGTGTCCATTCCTGCATGTACTCGCTGTGAAGGCAGTGGTGTGTGGGGAACCCTGACAGTCTGTGTCAATTCCTTCATGTGGTCGCTGTGCAGGCAGTGGTGTGTGGGTATCCCTGATGGGCTGTGTCCCTTCCTGCATGAGGTCGCTGTGAATTCAGTGGTGTGTGGGAACCGTGACTGTCTGTGTCCCTTCTTGCATGTAGTCGCTGTGCAGGCTGTGGTGTGTGGGGAACTTTGACGGTCTCTGTCTTTTTCTGCATTTGGTCGCAGTGCCTGTGTTGGTGTGTGGAGAAACCTGAAGGTCTCTGTCCCTTCTTGTTTGTGGTTTCTTTGCAGGCGGTGGTGTTTGGGCAACCTTGATGGGCTGTTTCCCTTCCTGCATGTGGTCGCTGTGCAGGTGGTGGTGTGTGGGGAACCCTGATGGTCTGTTTCCCTTCCTGCATGTGTTTGCTGTGCATGCGTTGGTGTGTGGGGATACTGACAGTCTGGGTTTTTCTCATCATGTGGTCGCTGTGCAGGCGGTGGTGTGTGGGGAACCCTGACGGTCTGTGTCCATTCCTGCATGTGGTGCTGTGCAGGCAGTGGTGTTTGGGGATCCCTGATGGGCTGTGTCCCTTCCTGCATGTGGTCGGTGTGCATTCAGTGGTGTGTGGGAACCCTGACGGTCTATGTCCCTTCCAGCATGTAGTCGCTGTGCAGGTGGTGGTGTGTGGGGAACCTTGATGGTCCGAGTCCCTTCCTTCATGTGGTCACTGAGCAGGCAGTGGTGTGTGGGGAACCCTACCGTCTGTGTCCATTCCTGCATGTGGTCGCTGTGCTGGTGGTGATGTGTGGGAAACAGAAGGTTTCTGTTTCTTCACGCCTGTGGTCGTTGTGCAGGGGGTGGTGTGTGGGGAACCTTGATGGTCTGTGTCTCTTCCTTCATGTGGTCGCTGTGCAGGCATTGGTGTGTGGAAAACCTAGACGGGCTGTGTCCCATCCTGCATGTGGTCGTTGTGCGGGCGGTGGTGTGTGGAAACCCCGACAGTCTGTGTTCTTTCCTGCATGTAGTCGCTGTGCAGGTGGTGGTGTGTGGAAACCCTGAAGGTCTGTGTCCCTTCCTGTGTGTAGTCGCTGTGCAGGCGGTGGTGTGTGGGAACCCTGAAGGTCTGTGTCCCTTCCTGCATGTAGTCGCTCTGCAGGTGGTGGAGTGTGAGGAACCCTGATGGTCTGTTTCCCTTCCTGCATGTGTTTGCTGCACAGGCGTGGTGTGTGGAACCTGACAGTCTGTGTTCCTCTCTGCATGTGGTGGCTGTGCAGTCACTGGTGTGTGGGGAACCCTGATGGGCTGTGTCCATTCCTGCATGTGGTCGCTGTGCATTTAGTGGTGTGTGAAAACCCTGAAGGTTGTGTCCCTTCCTGCATGTAGTCGCTGTGGAGGTGGTGGTGTGTAGGGAACCCTGACGGTCTGTGTCCCTTCCTGCATGTGGTCGCTGTGCAGGTGGAGGTGTTTGGGGAAACCTTAAGATATGTGTCCCTTTTTAAATATGGTCGCTGTTCAGGCGGTGGTGTGTGGGGAAATCTGATGGGCTGTGTTCCTTCCTACATGTGGTCGCTCTGCAGGCGGTGGTGTGTGAAAAACCTGACGGTCTGTGTCCCGTCCTGCATGTGGTTGCTGTACAGGTGGTGTTGTGAGGGGAAACCTGAAGATGTGTGTCCCATTCTACATGTGGTCGCTGTTCACGCGGGGGTGTGTGGGGTTCCCTGAAGGTCTGTTTCCCTTCCTGTGTGTAGTCGCTGTGCAGGCAGTAGTGTCTCGGGAACCCTGAAGGCCTGTGTCCCTTCCTGTGTGTAGTTGCTCTTCAGGAGGTGGTGTGTAGGGAAATCTGACGGTCTCTGTTCCCCCCTGAATATTTTCGCTCTGCAGGCGGTGGTGTGTGGGGAACCCTGAAGGGCTGTGTCCCTTTCTGCATGTGGTTGCTGTGCGGGAAGTGTTGTGTAAAAACCCTGACGGTCTGTGTCCCATCATGCATGTAGTCGCTGTGCACGTGGTGGTGTGTGGGGAACCCTGACAGTCTGTGTCCCTTCCTGCATGCGGGCGCTGTGCAGGCAGTGGTATTTGGGGAACCCTGACTGCCTGTGTCACCTTCTGCATGTGGTAGCAGTGTAGGCGGTGGTGTGTAGGGAAGCCTGAAGGTCTGAGTTCCTTCCTGTATGTGGTCGCTCTGCAGGCGGTGGTGTGTGGGGAACACTGACGGGCTTGTCCCTTCCTGCTTGTAGTCGCTGTTAAGGCGGTGGTGTGTGGGGAAATCTGAAGGTCTCTGTCCCTTTCTGTGTGTGTTAGCTGTGCAGGCAATGGTGTGTGGGGAACCCTGATGGGCTGTGTTCCTTCCTGCATGTAGTCGCTGTGCAGGCGGTGGTATGTGGGGATCCCTGACAGTCTGTGTCCATTCCTGCATGTGGTCGCTCTGCAGGCAGTGGTGTGTGTGGACCCCTGATGGGCTGTGTCCCTTCCTGCATGCGGTCGCTTTGCATTCAGTGGTGTTTGGGAACCCTGACGGTCTGTGTCCCTTCCTTCATGTAGTGGCAGTGCAAGTGGTGGTGTGTGGGGAACCCTGATGGTCTGTGTCCCTTTCTTCATGTTGTCACTGAGCAGGCAGTGGTGTGTGGAAACCCTGATTGTCTGTGTCCCTTTCTGCATGTGGTCACTGTGCAGGTGGTGGTGTGTGGAGAACCCTGAATGTCTGTGTCCCTTTCTGTGTGTGGTCGTTGTGCAGGCGGTGGTGTGTGGGGAACCCTGATGATCTGTGTCCCGTAATTCATGTGGTCGCTGTGCAGGTGGTGGTGTGTGGGGAACCCTGATGGTCTGTTTCCCTTCCTGCATGTGTTTGCTGTGCATGCGGTGGTGTGTGGGGATACTGACAGTCTGTGTTTTTCTCAGCATGTGGTCGCTGTGCTGGCGGTGGTGTTTGGGGAACCCTGACGGTCTGTGTCTTTTCATGCATGAGGTTGCTGTGCGGTCCGTGTTGTTTGGGGATCCCTGAAGGCCTGTGTTCCTTCCTGCATGTGGTCGCTGTGCAGGCGGTCGTGTGTGGGGAATACTGATGGTCTGTGTCCCTTCCTTCATATGGTCGCTGTGCAATTGGTGGTGTGTGGAGAAACCTGAAGGTCTCTGTCCCTTCCTGTGTGTGGTCGCTGTGCAGGCGGTGGTGTGTGTGGAACCCTGACGGTCTGTATCCCTTTCTGCATGTGGTCGCAGAGCAGGTGGTGGTTTGTAGAGATTCCTGAAGGTCTCTGTCCCTTCCTGTGTGTTTGCTCTGCAGGCGGTGCTGTGTGAGGAACCCTGATGGGCTGTGTCCCTTCCTGCATGTGGGCGCTGTGCTTTCAGTGGAGTGTGGGTACTCTGACGGTATGTGTCCCTTCCTGCATGTAGTTGCTGTGCAGGTGGTGGTGTATGGGGAACCCTGACGGTCTGTGTCCCTTCCTTCATGTGGTCACTGAGCAGGCAGTGGTGTGTGAAGAACCCTGAAGGTCTGTGTCCCTTCCTGCATGTGGTCGCTGTACAGGTGGTGGTGTGAGGGGAAACCTGAAGATCTGTGTCCCTTTCTACATGTGGTCACTGTTCAGGCGGTGGTGTGTGGGGAACCCTGAAGGTCTGTGTCCCTTCCTGTTTGTAGTCGCTGTGCAGGCAGTAGTGTCTGGGGAACCCTGAAGGTCTGTGTCCCTTCCTGTGTGTAGTCGCTGTGCAGGAGGTGGTGTGTGGGGAAATCTGACGGTCTCTGTTCCCTCCTGCATATTGTCGCTCTGCAGGCGGTGGTGTGTGGGGAACCCTTACGGTCTGTGTCTCTTCTTGCATGTAGTCGCTGTGCAGGTGGTGGTGTGTGGGGAAACCTGACAATCTGTGTCCATTCCTGCATTCGGTCGCTGTGCAGGCAGTGGTGTGTGGGGAAACCTGACTGTCTGTGTCCCTTTCTGCATGTGGTCGCTGTGCAGGCAGTGGTGTGTGGGGAAACCTGACTGCCTGTGTCCCTTTCTGCATGTGGTCACTGTGTAGGCAGTGGTGTGTGGGGAACCCTGACGGGCTGTGTCCCTTCCTGCTTGTGGTCGCTGTGTAGGCGGTGGTGTGTGGGGAAGCCTGAAGGTCTGTGTCCCTTTCTACATGTGGTCGCTGTGCAGGCGGTGGTATTTGGGGTACTCTGAAGTTCTATGACCCTTCCTGTGTGTAGTGGCTGTGCAGGAGGTGGTGTGTGGGAACCCTGTTTGGCTGTATCTCTTCCTGCATGTGGTTGCCCTGCGGGCGGTGGTGTGTGGAAACCCGGACAGTCTGTGTCTCTTCCTGCATGTAGTCTCTGTGCAGGTGGTGGTGTGTGAAAACCCTGAAGGTCTGTGTCCCTTCCTGTGTGTAGTCGCTGTGCAGGCGGTGGTGTGTGGGAACCCTGATTGTCTGTGTCCCTTTCTGCATGTGGTCACTGTGCAGGTGGTGGTTTGTGGAGAACCCTGAATGTCTGTGTCCCTTTTGTGTGTGGTTTCTGTGAATGCGGTGGTGTTTGGAGAATCCTGATGGTCTGTGTCCCTTCCTTCATGTGGTCGCTGTGCAGGCGGTGGTTTGCAGAGAACCCTGATGGGCTCTGTTCCTTCATTCTTGTTTTCGCTGTGAAGGTGGTGGTGTGTGGAGAAACCTGAAGGTCTCTGTCCCTTCCTGTGTGTGGTTGCTCTGCAGGCGGTGCTGTGTGGGAAACCCTGATGGGTTGTGTCCCTTCCTGCATGTAGTCGCTGTGCAGGTGGTGGTTTGTGGGAAACCATGATGGTCTGTGTCCCTTCCTGCATGTGTTTGCTGCGCAGGCGGTGGTGTGTGGGCAACGTGACAGTCTGTGTTCCTCTCTGCATGTGGTCGCTGTACAGGCGGTGCTGTGTGGGGAACCCTGATGGGCTGTGTCCATTCCTGCATGTGGTCGCTTTGGAGGCAGTGGAGTGTGGGGAACCCTGACGGCATGTTTCCCTTTCTGCATGTGGTCGCTGTGTAGGCGGTGGTGTGTGGGGAAGCCTGAAGGTCTGTGTCCCTTCCTGCATGTGGTCGCTCTGCAGGCGGTGGTGTGTGGGGAACACTGACGGGCTGTGTCCCTTTATGCTTGTAGTCGCTGTGCAGGGGTGGTGTGTGAGGAAACCTGAAGATATGTGTCCCTTTGTACATATGGTCACTGTTCAGGCGGTGGTGTTTGGGAACCCTGATTGTCTGTGTCCGTTTCGGGATGTGGTCGCTGTGCAGGTGGTGGTGTGTGGAGAACCCTGAATATCTGTGTCCCTTGTTGTGTGTGGTCGCTGTGCAGGCTATGGTGTGTGGGGAAAACTGATGGTCTGTGTCCCTTCCTTCATGTGGTCGCTGTGCAGGTGATGGTGTGTGGAAAAACCTGAAGGTCTCTGTCCCTTCCTGTTTGTGGTCGCTGTGCAGGCGGTGGGTTGTGGGGAAAACTGATGGGCTGTGTCCCTTCCTGCATGTGGTCGCTGTGCATTCAGTGGTGTGTGGGAACCCTGACGGTCTGTGTCCCTTCCTGCATGTAGTTGCTGTTCAGGTGGTGGTGTGTAGGGAACCCTGACGGTCTGTGTTCCTTCCTGCTTGTGGTCACTGTGCAGGTGGTGGTGTGTGGGGAAACCTGAAGATCTGTGTCCCTTTCTACATATGGTCGCTGTTCAGGCAGTGGTGTTTGGGGAAATCTGATGGGCTGTGTTTCTTCCTGCATGTGGTCGCTGTGCAGGCAGTGGTGTGTGGGGATCCCTGATGGGCTGTGTCCCATCCTGCATGTGGTCGCTGTGCGGGCGGTGGTGTGTGGAAACCCTGACAGTCTGTGTCCCTTCCTGCATGTAGTCGCTGTGCAGGTGGTGGTGTGTGGAAACCCTGAAGGTCTGTGTCCCTTCCTGTGTGTAGTCGCTGTGCAGGCGGTGGTGTGTGGGAACCCTGAAGGTCTGTGTCCCTTCCTGCATGTAGTCACTCTGCAGGTGGTAGAGTGTGGGGAACCCTGATGGTCTGTGTCCCTTCCTGCATGTGTTTGCTGCACAGGCGTGGTGTGTGGAACCTGACAGTCTGTGTTCCTCTCTGCATGTGGTGGCTGTGCAGTCACTGGTGTGTGGGGAACCCTGATGAGCTGTGTCAATTCCTGCATGTGGTCACTGTGCATTCAGTGGTGTGTGGGAACCCTAAAATTATGTGTCCCTTCCTGCATGTGGTCGCTGTGCAGGTGGCGTTATGTGGGGAAACCTTAAGATCTGTGTCCCTTTCTACATTTGTTCGCTGCTCAGGCGGTGGTGTGTGGGGAACCTGATGGACTGTGTTCCTTCCTTCCTGTGGTCGCTGTGCAGGCAGTGGTGTGTGGGAAATCCTGAAGGTCTGTGTCCCTTCTTGCATGTGGTCGCTGTGCACGTGGTGGTGTGTGGGGAACCCTGACAGTCTGTGTCCCTTCCTGCATGCGGGCGCTGTGCAGGCAGTGGTATTTGGGGAACCCTGACTGCCTGTGTCACTTTCTGCATGTGGTAGCAGTGTAGGCGGTGGTATGTGGGGAAGCCTGAAGGTCTGAGTTCCTTCCTGTATGTGGTCGCTCTGCAGGCGGTGGTGTGTGGGGAACACTGACGGGCATTTCCCTTCCTGCTTGTGGTCACTGTAAAGGCGGTGGCGTGTGGGGAAATCTGAAGGTCTCTGTCCCTTTCTGTGTGTGTTAGCTGTGCAGGCAATGGTGTGTGGGGAACCCTGACGGCCTGTGTTCCTTCCTGCATGTAGTCGCTGTGCAGGCGGTGGTATGTGGGGATCCCTGACAGTCTGTGTCCATTCCTGCATGTGGTCGCTCTGCAGGCAGTGGTGTGTGGGGATCCCTGATGGGCTGTGTCCCTTCCTGCATGAGGTCGCTTTGCATTCAGTGGTGTCTGGGAACCCTGACGGTCTGTGTCCCTTCCTTCATGTAGTGGCAGTGCAAGTGGTGGTGTGTGGGGAACCCTGATGGTCTGTGTCCCTTCCTTCATGTTGTCACTGAGCAGGCAGTGGTGTGTGGAAACCCTGATTGTCTGTGTGCCTTTCTGCATGTGGTCACTGTGCAGGTGGTGGTGTGTGGAGAACCCTGAATGTCTGTGTCCCTTTCTGTGTGTGGTCGCTGTGCAGGCGGTGGTGTGTGGGGAACCCTGATGGTCTGTGTCCCTTAATTCATGTGGTCGCTGTGCAGGTGGTGGTGTGTGGGGAACCCTGATGGTCTGTGTCCCTTCCTGCATGTGTTTGCTGTGCATGCGGTGGTGTGTGAGGACACTGACAGTCTGTGTTTTTCTCAGCATGTGGTCGCTGTGCTGGCGGTGGTGTTTGGGGAACCCTGACGGTCTGTGTCTTTTCATGCATGTGGTTGATGTGCGGTCCGTGTTGTTTGGGGAACCCTGAAGGCCTGTGTTCCTTCCTGCATGTGGTCGCTGTGCAGGCGGTGGTGTGTGGGGAACCCTGACGGTCTGTGTCCATTCCTGCATGTGGTCGCTGTGCAGGCAGTGGTGTTTGTGGATCCCTGATGGGCTGTGTCCGTTCCTGCATGTGGTCGCTGTGCATTCAGTGGTGCATGGGAAACCTGACGGTCTATGTCCCTTCCTGCATGTAGTCGCTGTGCAGGTGGTGGTGTGTGGGGAACCCTGATGGTCTGGGTCCCTTCCTTCATGTGGTCACTGAGCAGGCAGTGGTTTGTGGGGAACCCTGACGGTCTGTGTCCATTCCTGCATGTGGTCGCTGTGCTGGTGGTGATGTGTGGGAAACAGAAGCTTTCTGTTTCTTCCCGCATGTGGTCGCTGTGCAGGGGGTGGTGTGTGGGGAACCCTGACGGTCTGTGTCCCTTAATTCATGTGGTCGCTGTGCAGGTGGTGGTGTGTGGAGAAACCTGAAGGTCTCTGTCCCTTCCTGTTTGTGGTCGCTGTGCAAGCGGTGGTGTGTGGGGAACCCTGATGGTCTGTGTCCCTTTATTCATGTGGTCGCAGTGCAGGCAGTGGTGTGTGGGGAACCCTGAATATCTCTGTCCCATTCCGTGTGTGGTTGCTGTGCAGGCGGTGGTATGTGGGGAACCCTTATGGTATGTGTCCCTTCCTTCATGTGGTCGCTGTGCAGGTGGTGTTGTGTGAAGAAACCTGAAGGTCTGTGTTCCTTCCTGTGTGTGGTCGCTGTGCAGGCTGTGGTGTTTGGGGAATTTTGACGGTCTGTGTCTTTTTCTGCATGTGGTAACAGTGCAGGTGGTGGTGTGTGGGAAACCCTGATGGACTGTGTTCCTTTTTGCAAGTGGTCGCTGTGCAGGCGGTGGTGTGTGGGGAACACAATGGGCTGTGTCTCTTCCTGCATGTAGTGGCTGTGCAAGTGGTGGTGTGTGGGGAACCCTGATTGTCTGTGTCCCTTCCTTCATGTTGTCACTGAGCAGGCAGTGGTGTGTGGAAACCCTGACTGTCTGTGTTCCTTCCTGCATGTGGTCGCTGTGCTGGTGGTGGTGCGTGGGAAACAGAAGTTTTGTGTCCCTTCCTGCATGTGGTCACTGTGCAGGTGGTGGTGTGTGGAGAACCCTGAATGTCTGTGTCCCTTTCTGTGTGTGGTCGTTGTGCAGGCGGTGGTGTGTGGGGAACCCTGATGGTCTCTGTCCCTTAATTCATGTGGTCCCTGTGCAGGTGGTGGTGTGTGGAGAAACCTGAAGGTCTCTGTCCCTTCCTGTTTGTGGTCGCTGTGCAAGCTGTGGTGTGTGGGGAACCTTGACGGTCTTTGTCCATTCCTCCATGTGGTCGCAATGCAGGCAGTGGTGTGTGGGGAACCCTGAATATCTCTGTCCTATTCCGTGTGTGGTCGCTGTGCAGGTGGTGGTCTGTGGGGAACCCTGATGGTATGTGTCCCTTTCTTCATGTGGTCGCTGTGCAGGTGGTGGTGTGTGAAGAAACCTGAAGTTCTCTGTTCCTTCTTGTGTGTGGTCGCTGTGCAGGCTGTGGTGTGTGGGGAACTTTGACGGTCTGTGTTTATTTCTGCATGTGGACGCAGTGCAGGTGGTGGTGTGTGGAGAAATCTGAAGGTCTTTGTCCCTTCCTGTTTGTGGTCCCTTTGCAGGCGGTGGTGTGTGGGAAATCATGATGTTCTGTGTCCCTTCCTGCTTGTGGTCGCTGTGCATTCAGTGGTATGTGGGAACCCTGACGGTCTGTGTCCATTCCTGCATGTAGTCGCTGTGAAGGCAGTGGTGTGTGGGGAACCCTGACAGTCTTTGTCAATTCCTTCATGTGGTCGCTGTGCAGGCAGTGGTGTGTGGGTATCCCTGATGGGCTGTGTCCCTTCCTGCATGAGGTCGCTGTGCATTCAGTGGTGTGTGGGAACCCTGACTGATTGTGTCCCTTCTTGCATGTAGTCGCTGTGCAGGCTGTGGTGTGTGGGGAACTTTGACGGTCTCTGTCTTTTTCTGCATTTGGTCGCAGTGCCTGTGTTGGTGTGTGGAGAAACCTGAAGGTCTCTGTCCCTTCTGGTTTGTGGTTTCTTTGCAGGCGGTGGTGTTTGGGCAACCCTGATGGCTGTGTCCCTTCCTGCATTTGGTTGCTGTGCAGGTGGTGGTGTGTGGGGAACTCTGATGGTCTGTTTCCCTTCCTGCATGTGTTTGCTGTGCATGCGTTGGTGTGTGGGGACACTGACAGTCTGGGTTTTTCTCATCGTGTGGTCGCTGTGCAGGCGGTGGTGTGTGGGGAACCCTGATGGTCTGTGTCCCTTCCTTCATGTTGTCACTGAGCAGGCAGTGGTGTGTGGAAACCCTGATGGTCTGTGTCCCTTTCTGCATGTGGTCACTGTGCAGGTGGTGGTGTGTGGAGAACCCTGAATGTCTGTGTCCCTTTCTGTGTGTGGTCGTTGTGCACGCGGTGGTGTGTGGGGAACCCTAATGGTCTGTGTCCCTTAATTCATGTGGTCGCTGTGCAGGTGGTGGTGTGTGGGGAACCCTGATGGTCTGTTTCCCTTCCTGCATGTGTTTGCTGTGCATGCAGTGGTGTGTGGGGACACTGACAGTCTGTGTTTTTCTCAGCATGTGGTCGCTGTGCTGGCGGTGGTGTGTGGGGAACCCTGACGGTCTGTGTCTTTTCATGCATGTGGTTGCTGTGCGGTCCGTGTTGTTTGGGGATCCCTGAAGGCCTGTGTTCCTTCCTGCATGTGGTTGCTGTGCAGGCGGTGGTGTGTGGGGAACCCTGACGGTCTGTGTCCATTCCTGCATGTGGTCGCTGTGCAGGCAGTGGTGTTTGGGGATCCCTGATGGGCTGTGTCCGTTCCTTCATGCGGTCGCTGTGCAATCAGTGGTGCATGGGAACCCTGACGGTCTATGTCCCTTCCTGCATGTAGTCGCTGTGCAGGTGGTGGTGTGTGGGGAACCCTGATGGTCTGTGTCCCTTCCTTCATGTGGTCACTGAGCAGGCAGTGGTGTGTGGGGAACCCTGACTGTCTGTGTCCATTCCTGCATGTGGTCGCTGTCCTGGTTGTGATGTGTGGGAAAGAGAAGATTTGTGTTTCTTCCTCCATGTTGTCGCTGTGCAGGGGGTGGTGTGTGGGGAACCCTGATGGTCTGTGTCCCTTAATTCATGTGGTCGCTGTGCAGGTGGTGGTGTGTGGAGAAACCTGAAGGTCTCTGTCCCTTCCTGTTTGTGGTCGCAGTGCAGGCAGTGGTGTGTGGGGAACCCTGAATATCTCTGTCCCATTCCGTGTGTGGTCGCTGTGCAGGCGGTGGTGTGTGGGGAACCCTGATGGTCTGTGTCCCTTCCTTCATGTGGTCGCTGTGCAGGTGGTGGTGTGTGAAGAAACCTGAAGGTCTCTGTTCCTTCCTGTGTGTGGTCGCTGTGCAGGCTGTGGTGTGTGGGGAATTTTGACGGTCTGTGTCTTTTTCTGCATGTGGTAGCAGTGCAGGTGGTGGTGTGTGGGGAACCCTGATGGACTGTGTTCCTTTTTGCATGTGGTCGCTGTGCAGGCGGTGGTGTGTGGGGAACCCGATGGGCTGAGTCTCTTCCTGCATGTAGTGGCTGTGCAAGTGGTGGTGTGTGGGGAACCCTGATTGTCTGTGTCCCTTCCTTCATGTTGTCACTGAGCAGGCAGTGGTGTGTGGAAACCCTGACGGTCTGTGTCCCTACCTGCATGTGGTCGCTGTGCTGGTGGTGGTGTGTGGGAAACAGAAGTTTTGTGTCCCTTCCTGCATGTGGTCACTGTGCAGGTGGTGGTGTGTGGAGAACCCTGAATGTCTGTGTCCCTTTCTGTGTGTGGTCGCTGTGCAGGCGGTGGTGTGTGGGGAACCCTGATGGTCTCTGTCCCTTAATTCATGTGGTCGCTGTGCAGGTGGTGGTGTGTGGAGAAACCTGAAGGTCTCTGTCCCTTCCTGTTTGTGGTCGCTTTGCAAGCTGTGGTGTGTGGGGAACCTTGACGGTCTTTGTCCATTCCTGCATGTGGTCGCAATGCAGGCAGTGGTGTGTGGGGAACCCTGAATATCTCTGTCCCATTCCGTGTGTGGTCGCTGTGCAGGCAGTGGTGTGTGGGGAACCCTGAATATCTCTGTCCCATTCCGTGTGTGGTTGCTGTGCAGGCGGTGGTCTGTGGGGAACCCTGATGGTATGTGTCCCTTTCTTCATGTGGTCGCTGTGCAGGTGGTGGTTTGTGGGGAACCCTGATGGTCTGTTTCCCTTCCTGCATGTGTTTGCTGTGCATGCGTTGGTGTGTGGGGATACTGACAGTCTGGGTTTTTCTCATCATGTGGTCGCTGTGCAGGCGGTGGTGTGTGGGGAACCCTGACGGTCTGTGTCCATTCCTTCATGTGGTGCTGTGCAGGCAGTGGTGTTTGGGGATCCCTGAGGGGCTGTGTCCCTTCCTGCATGTGGTCGGTGTGCATTCAGTGGTGTGTGGGAACCCTGACGGTCTATGTCCCTTCCAGCATGTACTCGCTGTGCAGGTGGTGGTGTGTGGGGAACCCTGATGGTCCGAGTACCTTCCTTCATGTGGTCACTGAGCAGGCAGTGGTGTGTGGGGAACCCTACCGTCTGTGTCCATTCCTGCATGTGGTCACTGTGCTGGTGGTGATGTGTGGGAAACAGAAGGTTTCTGTTTCTTCCCTCCTGTGGTCGTTGTGCAGGGCGTGGTGTGTGGGGAACCTTGATGGTCTGTGTCTCTTCCTTCATGTGGTCGCTGTGCAGGCATTGGTGTGTGGAAAACCTAGACGGGCTGTGTCCCATCCTGCATGTGGTCGCTGTGCGGGCGGTGGTGTGTGGAAACCCCGACAGTCTGTGTCCGTTCCTGCATGTAGTCGCTGTGCAGGTGGTGGTGTGTGGAAACCCTGAAGGTCTGTGTCCCTTCCTGTGTGTAGTCGCTGTGCAGGCGGTGGTGTGTGGGAACCCTGAAGGTCTGTGTCCCTTCCTGCATGTAGTCACTCTGCAGGTGGTGGAGTGTGGGGAACCCTGATGGTCTGTGTCCTTTCCTGCATGTGTTTGCTGCACAGGCGTGGTGTGTGGAACCTAACAGTCTGTGTTCCTCTCTGCATGTGGTGGCTGTGCAGTCACTGGTGTGTGGGGAACCCTGATGGGCTGTGTCAATTCCTGCATGTGGTCACTGTGCATTCAGTGGTGTGTGGGAACCCTAAAATTATGTGTCCCTTCCTGCATGTGGTCGCTGTGCAGGTGGCGTT
Source organism: Saccopteryx bilineata (assembly GCF_036850765.1). NCBI lineage: Eukaryota > Metazoa > Chordata > Mammalia > Chiroptera > Emballonuridae > Saccopteryx > Saccopteryx bilineata. The sequence goes on along the minus strand of NW_027095462.1, from coordinate 173,609 downwards.
ATGTGGGGAAACCTTAAGATCTGTGTCCCTTTCTACATTTGTTCGCTGTTCAGGCGGTGTTGTGTGGGGAACCTGATGGACTGTGTTCCTTCCTGCCTGTGGTCGCTGTGCAGGCAGTGGTGTGTGGGAAATCCTGAAGGTCTGTGTCCCTTCTTGCATGTGGTCGCTGTGCACGTGGTGGTGTGTGGGGAACTCTGACAGTCTGTGTCACTTTCTGCATGTGGTAGCAGTGTAGGCGGTGGTGTGTGGGGAAGCCTGAAGGTCTGAGTTCCTTCCTGCATGTGGTCGCTCTGCATGCGGTGGTGTGTGGGGAACACTGACGGGCTTATCCCTTCCTGCTTGTGGTCGCTGTGAAGGCGGTGGCGTGTGGGGAAATCTGAAGGTCTCTGTCCCTTTCTGTGTGTGTTAGCTGTGCAGGCAATGGTGTGTGGGGAACCCTGATGGGCTGTATCACTTCCTGCATGTAGTCGCTGTGCAGGCGGTGGTATGTGGGGATCCCTGACAGTCTGTGTCCATTTCTGCATGTGGTCGCTCTGCAGGCAGTGGTGTGTGTGGATCCCTGCTGGGCTGTGTCCCTTCCTGCATGCGGTCGCTTTGCATTCAGTGGTGTCTGGGAACCCTGACGGTCTGTGTCCATTCCTGCATGTGGTCGCTGTGCAGGCAGTGGTGTTTGGGGATCCCTGATGGGCTGTGTCCGTTCCTGCATGTGGTCGCTGTGCATTCAGTGGTGCATGAGAACCCTGACGGTCTATGTCCCTTCCTGCATGTAGTCGCTGTGCAGGTGGTGGTGTGTGGGGAACCCTGATGGTCTGGGTCCCTTCCTTCATGTGGTCACTGAGCAGGCAGTGGTGTGCGGGGAACCCTGACGGTCTGTGTCCCTTCCTGCATGTGGTCGCTGTGCTGGTGGTGATGTGTGGGAAACAGAAGCTATCTGTTTCTTCCCGCATGTGGTCGCTGTGCAGGGGGTGGTGTGTGGGGAACCCTGATGGTCTGTGTCCCTTAATTCATGTGGTCGCTGTGCAGGTGGTGGTGTGTGGAGAAACCTGAAGGTCTCTGTCCCTTCCTGTTTGTGGTCGCTGTGCAAGCGGTGGTGTGTGGGGAACCTTGACGGTCTGTGTCCCTTCCTTCATGTGGTCGCAGTGCAGGCAGTGGTGTGTGGGGAACCCTTATGGTATGTGTCCCTTCCTTCATGTGATCGCTGTGCAGGTGGTGGTGTGTGAAGAAACCTGAAGGTCTGTGTTCCTTCCTGTGTGTGGTCGCTGTGCAGGCTGTGGTGTGTGGGGAATTTTGACGGTCTGTGTCTTTTTCTGCATGTGGTAGCAGTGCAGGTGGTGATGTGTGGGAAACCCTGATGGACTGTGTTCCTTTTTTCATGTGGTCGCTGTGCAGGCGGTGGTGTGTGGGGAACGCGATGGGCTGTGTCTCTTCCTGCATGTAGTGGCTGTGCAAGTGGTGGTGTGTGGGGAACCCTGATTGTCTGTGTCCCTTCCTTCATGGTGTCACTGAGCAGGCAGTGGTGTGTGGAAACCCTGACGGTCTGTGTCCCTTCCTGCATGTGGTCGTTGTGCTGGTGGTGGTGTGTGGGAAACAGAAGTTTTGTTTCCCTTCCTGCATGTGGTCACTGTGCAGGTGATGGTGTGAGGAGAACCCTGAATGTCTGTGTCCCTTTCTGTGTGTGGTCGTTGTGCAGGCGGTGGTGTGTGGGGAACCCTGATGGTCTCTGTCCCTTAATTCATGTGGTCGCTGTGCAGGTGGTGGTGTGTGGAGAAACCTGAAGGTCTCTGTCCCTTCCTGTTTGTGGTCGCTGTGCAAGCTGTGGTGTGTGGGGAACCTTGACGGTCTTTGTCCATTCCTGCATGTGGTCGCAATGCAGGCAGTGGTGTGTGGGGAACCCTGAATATCTCTGTCCCATTCCGTGTGTGGTCGCTGTGCAGGTGGTGGTGTGTGGGGAACCCTGATGGTATGTGTCCCTTCCTTCATGTGGTCGCTGTGCAGTTGGTGGTGTGTGGAGAAACCTGAAGTTCTCTGTCCCTTCCTGTGTGTGGTCGCTGTGCAGGCTGCGGTGTGTGGGGAACTTTGACCGTCTGTGTCTTTTTCTGCATGTGGTCGCAGTGCAGGTCGTGGTGTGTGGGGAAACCTGACGGACTCTGTCCCTTCCTGTATGTGGTCCCTTTGCAAGAGGTGGTATGTGGTCAACCCTGATGGGCTGTGTCCCTTCCTGGATGTGGTCGCTGTGCATTCAGTGGTGTGTGGGAACCTTGACGGTCTGTGTCCTTTCCTGCATGCAGTAGCTGTGCAGGTGGTGGTGTGTGGGGAACCCTGATGGTCTGTTTCCCTTCCTGCATGTTTTGCTGTGCAAGCGGTGGTGTGTGGGAATCTGACAGTCTGTGTTCCTCTCTGCATGTGGTCGCTGTGTAAGCGGTGGTGTGTGAGGAACCCTGACGTTCTGTGGCTTTTCCTGCATGTGGTTGCTGTGCATGTGGTGATGTGTGGAAAAACCTGAGGGGCTGTGTCTTTTTCTGCATGGGGTCGCTGTGTAGGCGGTGGTTTGTGGGGAAGCCTGAAGGTCTGTGTCCCTTCCTGCATGTGGTCGCTGTGCAAGCGGTGGTGTGTGGGGAACACTGATGGGCTGTGTCCCTTCCTGCTTGTGGTTTCTGTGCAGGCGGTGGTGTGTGAGGAAACCTGAAGATCTGTGTCCCTTTGTACATGCGGTCGTTGTGCAGGCGGTGGTGTTTGGGGAAACCTGAAGGTCTGTGTCCCTTCCTGTGTGTAGTCTCTGTGCAGGCGGTGGTGTGTGGGAACACTGATTGTCTGTGTCCCTTTCTGCATGTGGTCGCTGTGCAGGTGGTGGTGTGTGGAGACCCTGAATATCTGTGTTTCTTTCTGTGTGTGGTCGCTGTGCAGGCTATGGTGTTTGGGGACACTGATGGTCTGTGTCCCTTCCTTCATGTGGTCGCTGTGCTGGTGGTGGTTTGTAGAAAAACCTACAGGTTTCTGTCCCTTCCTGTTGGTTTTCGCTGTGCAGGCGGTGGTTTGTGGGGAACCCTGATGGGCTGTGTCCCTTCCTGCATGTGGTCGCTGTGCATTCAGTGGTGTGTGGGAAACCTGACGGTCTCTGTTCCTTCCTGCATGTGGTCGCTGTGCAGGCGGTGGTGTGTGAGGATCCCTGACAGGCTGTGTCCCTTCTTGCATGGGGTTGCTGTGCTGGCGGTGGTGTGTGGAAATCCTGACTGTCTGTGTCCCTCCCTACATGTAGTCGCTGTGTAGGTGGTGGTGTGTGGGGAACCCTGATAGTCTATGTCCCTTCCTGCATGTGGTCGCTGTGCAGGCAGTGGGGTGTGGGGAACCCTGATGGCCTGTGTCCCTTTTTGCATGTGGTCGCTGTGTAGGCGGTGGTGTGTGGGGAAGCCTGATGGTCTGTGTCCCTTCCTGCATGTGGTCGCTGTGCAGGCGGTGGTGAATGGGGAACCCTGACTAGCTGTGTCCCTTTCTGCATGTGGTCGCTGTGTAGGCGGTGGTGTGTGGAGAACCCTGAATGTCTGTGTCCCTTTCTGTGTGTGGTCGCTGTGCAGGCGGTCGTGTATGGGTAATACTGATGGTCTGTATCCTTTCCTTCATATGGTCGCTGTGCAGTTGGTGGTGTGTGCAGAAACCTGAAGTTCTCTGTCCCTTCTTGTGTGTTGTCGCTGTGCAGGAGGTGGTGTGTGTGGAACCCTGACGGTCTGTGTCCCTTTCTGCATGTGGTCGCAGAGCAGGTGGTGGTGCGTAGGAATCCTCAAGTTCTCTATCCCCTCCTGTTTGTGGTCACTCTGCAGGCGGTGGTGTGTGGGCAACCCTGATGGGCTTTGTCCCTTCCTGCATGTGGGCGCTGTTCATTCAGTGGTGTGTGGGAACTCTGACGGTATGTGTCCCTTCCTGCATGTAGTTGCTGTGCAGGTGGTGGTGTGTGGGGAACCCTGACGGACTGTTTCCCTTCATTCATGTAGTCACTGAGCAGGCAGTGGTGTGTGAAGTACCCTGACGGTCTGTGTCCCTTCCTGCATGTGGTCGCTGTACAGGTGGTGGTGTGAGGGGAAATCTGAAGATCTGTGTCCCTTTCTACATGTGGTCGTTGTTCAGGCTGTGGTGTGTGGGGAACCCTGAAGGTCTGTGTCCCTTCCTGTGTGTAGTTGCTGTGCAGGCGGTAGTGTGTGGGGAAGCCTGAAGGTCTGTGTCCCTTCCTGTGTGTAGTCGCTGTGCAGGAGTTGGTGTGTGGGGAAATCTGATGGTCTTTGTTCCCTACTGCATATTGTCGCTCTGCAGGCGGTGGTGTGTGGGGAACCCTGACGGTCTGTGTCCCTTCTTGCCTGTAGTTGCTGTTCACGTGGTGGTGTGTGGGGAAACCTGACAATCTGTGTCCCTTCCTGCATGCGGTCGCTGTGCAGGCAGTGGTGTGGGGGAAACCTGACTTCCTGTGTCCCTTTCTGCATGTGGTCTCTGTGTAGGCGGTGGTGTGTCTGGAAGCCTGAAGGTCTGTGTCCCTTCCTGCATGTGGTCGCTCTGCAGACGGTGGTGTGTGGGGAACCCTGACGGGCTGTGTCTATTCCTGTGTGTAGTCGGTGTGCAGGCGTTGGTGTGTGGGAACCATGATTGTCTGTGTCCCTTTCTGCATGTGGTAACTGTGCAGATGGTAGTGTGTGGAGAACCCTGAATGTCTGTGTCCCTTTTGTGTGTGGTCGCTGTCAATGCGGTGGTGTGTGGAGAATCTTAATGGTCTGTGTCCCTTTCTGTTTGTGTTCGCTGTGCAGGCGGTAGTGTGTGGGGAACCCTGATGGGCTGTGTTCCTTAATTCATGAGTTCGCTGTGAAGGTGGTGGTGTGTGGAGAAACCTGATGGTCTCTGTCCCTTCCTGTGTGTGGTCGCTTTGCAGGCAGTGCGGTGTGGGGAACCCTGATGGGCTGTGTCCCTTCCTGCATGTCGTCACTGTGCAGGTGGTGGTGTGTGGGTAACCGTGATGGTCTCTGTCCCTTCCTGCATGTGTTTGCTGCGCAGGCGGTGGTATGTGGGGAAGCCTGACGGTCTGTGTCCCTTCCTGCATGTGGTCGCTTTGCAGGCGGTGGTGTGTGGGGATCCCTGACAGGCTGTGTCCCTTCCTGCATGTGGGTGCTGTTCATTCAGACGTGTGTGGGAACTCTAACGGTATGTGTCCCTTCCTGCATGTAGTTGCTGTGCAGGTGGTGGTGTGTGGGGAACTCTGACGGACTGTTTCCTTCCTTCATGTGTTCACTGAGCAGGCAGTGGTGTGTGAAGTACCCTGACGGTCTTTGTCCCTTCCTGCATGTGGTCGCTGTACAGGTGGTGGTGTGAGGGGAAATCTGAAGATCTGTGTCCCTTTCTACATGTGGTCGTTGTTCATGCTGAAGTGTATGGGGAACCCTGAAGTTCTGTGTCCCTCCCTGTGTGTAGTTGCTGTGCAGGCGGTAGTGTGTGGGGAACCCTGAAGGTCTGTGTCCCTTCCTGTGTGTAGTCGCTGTGCAGGAGGTGGTGTGTGCGGAAATCTGACGTTCTCTGTTCCCTATTGTATATTGTCGCTCTGCAGGCGGTGGTGTGTGAGGAACCCTGACGGTCTTTTTCCCTTCCTGCATGTGTTTTCTGTGCATGCGGTGGTGTGTGGGGACACTGACAGTCTGTGTTTTTCTCATCATGTGGTCGCTGTGCAGGAGGTGGTGTTTGGGGAACCCTAACGGTCTGTGTCTTTTCATGCATGTGGTTGCTGTGCGGTCCGTGATGTTCGGGGCACCCTGAACGCCTGTGTTCCTTCCTGCATGTGGTCGCTGTGCCGGCGGTGGTGTGTGGAAACCCTGACGGTCTGTGTCCCTTCCTGCATGGAGTCGCTGTGCAGGCGGTGGTGTGTGGGGAACCCTGACGGTCTGTGTCCATTCCTGCAAGTGGTCGCTGTGCAGGCAGTGGTGTTTGGGGATCCCTGATGGGCTGTGTCCCTTCCTGCATGTGGTCGCTGTGCATTCAGTGGTGTGTGGGAAACCTGACGGTCTATTTCCCTTCCTGCATGTAGTCGCTGTGCAGGTGGTGGTGTGTGGGAACCCTGATGGTCCGAGTCCCTTCCTTCATGTGGTCACTGAGCAGGCAGTGGTGTGTGGGGAACCCTACGGTCGGTGTCCATTCCTGCATGTGGTCGCTGTGCTGGTGGTGATGTGTGGGAAACAGAAAGTTTCTGTTTCTTCCCGCATGTGGTCGTTGTGCAGGGGGTGGTGTGTGGGGAACCTTGATGGTCTGTGTCTCTTCCTTCATGTGGTCGCTGTGCAGGCATTGGTGTGTGGAAAACCTAGACGGGCTGTGTCCCTTACTGCATGTGGTTGCTGTGCGGGCGGTGGTGTGTGGAAACCCCGACTGTCTGTGTCCATTCCTGCATGTAGTCGCTGTGCAGGTGGTGGTGTGTGGAAACCCTGAAGGTCTGTGTCCATTCCTGTGTGTAGTCGCTGTGCAGGCGGTGGTGTGTGGGAACCCTGAAGGTCTGTGTTCCTTCCTGCATGTAGTCGCTCTGCAGGTGGTGGAGTGTGGGGAACCGTGATGGTCTGTGTCCCTTCCTGCATGTGTTTGCTGCACAGGCGGTGGTGTGTGGAACCTGACAGTCTGTGTTCCTCTCTGCATGTGGTGGCTGTGCAGTCACTGGTGTGTGGGGAACCCTGATGGGCTGTGTCCATTCCTGCATGTGGTTGCTGTGCATTCAGTGGTGTGTGGGAACCCTAAAATTATGTGTTTCTTCCTGCATGTGGTCGCTGTGCAGGTGGTGTTATGTGGGGAACGCTGATGGTCTGTGTCCCTTTCAACATTTGTTCACTGTTCAGGCGGTAGTGTGTGGGGAACCTGATGAACTGTGTTCCTTCCTGCCTGTGGTCGCTGTGCAGGCAGTGGTGCGGGGGAAATCCTGAAGGTCTGTGTCCCTTCCTGCATGTGGTCGCTGTGCAGGAGGTGGTGTGTGGGGAAATATGACGGTCTCTGTTGCTTCCTGCATGTGGTCGCTGTGCAGGCGGTAGTGTGTGGGAAATCCTGACGGGCTGTGTCCCTTCCTGCATGTGGTCCCTGTGCGGGCGATCGTGTGTGAAAACTCTGACAGTCTGTGTCCCTTCCTGCATGTAGTCAATGTGCAGGCGATGGTGTGTGGGGAACCCTGACGGTCTGTGTCCATTCCTGCATGTGGTCGCTGTGCAGGCAGTGGTGTTTGGGGAACCCTGATGGCTGTGTCCCTTCCTGTATGTGGTCGGTGTGCATTCAGTGGTGTGTGGGAACCCTGATGGTCTGTGTCCTTTCCTGCATGTGGTCGCTATGCAGGTGGTGGTATGTAGGGAAACCTTAAGTTCTGTGTTTCTTTCTATATGTGGTCGCTGTTCAGGCTGTGGTGTGTGGGGAACCTGATGGACTGTGTTCCCTCCTGCATTTGGTCGCTGCGCAGGCAGTGGTGTGTGGGAAACCCTGAAGGTCTGTGTCCCTTCCTGCATGTGGTCGCTGTGCAGGAGGTGGTGTGTGGGGAAATCTGACGGTCTCTGTTCCTTCCTGCATGTGGTCGCTGTGCAGGCGGTGGTGTGTGGGGAACCCTGACAGGCTCTGTGCCTTCCTGCATGTGGTCGCTGTGCGGGCGTTGGTGTGTGAAAACCCAGACAGTCTGTGTCCCTTCCTGCATGAGGTCAATGTGCAGGCAATGGTATGTGTTGGAAACCTGAAAGTCTTTGTCCATTCCTTCATGTGGTCGCTGTGCAGGCAGTGGTGTTTGGGGGACCTTGATGGGCTGTGTCACTTTTTGTATGTGGTCGTTGTGCATTCAGTGGTGTGTGGGAACCCTGACGGTCTGTGTCCCTTCCTGCATGTGGTCGCTGTGCAGGTGGTGGTGTGTGGGGAAACCTGAAGATCTGTGTCCCTTTCTTCATGTGGTTGCTGTTTAGGCGGTGGTGTGTGGAGAACCCGATGGGCTGTGTCTCTTCCTGCATGTGGTTGCCCTGCGGGCGGTGGTGTGTGGAAACCTGGACAGTCTGTGTCCCTTCCTGCATGTAGTCGCTGTGCAGGTGGTGGTGTGTGAAAATCCTGAAGGTCTGTGTCCCTTCCTTTGTGTAGTCGCTGTGCAGGCGGTGGTGCGTGGAAACCCTGATTGTCTGTGTCCCATTCTGCATGTGGTCACTGTGCAGGTGGTGGTGTGTGGAGAACCCTGAATGTCTCTGTCCCTTTTGTGTGTGGTCGTTGTGAATGTGGTGGTGTGTGGAGAAACTGATGGTCTGTGTCCCTTCCTTCATGTTGTCGCTGTGCAGGCGGTGTTGTGTGGGAACCCTGCCGGTCTGTGTCCCTGTCTGCATGTAGTCGCTGTGCTGGTGGTGGTGCGTAGGGAACCCTGACCGTCTGTGTTCCTTCCTACATGTGGTCGCTGTGCAGGTGGAGGTGTGTGGGTAAACCTGAAGATCTGTGTCCCTTTCTACATACGGTCGCTGTTCAGGCGGTGGTGTGTGGGGAAATCTGATGGGCTGTGTTCCTTCCTGCATGTGGTCGCTGTGCAGGCGGTGGTGTGTGGGGAAACCTGAAGGTCTGTGTCGCTTTCTGCATGTGGTCGCTGTGCAGGAGGTGGTGTGTGGGGAAACCTGATGGTCTCTGTTCCTTCCTGCATGTGTTCGCTGTACAGGCGCTGGTATGTGTGGGAACCCTGATGATCTGTGTCCCTTCCTGCATGTGGTTGCTATGCAGAGGGTGGTTTATGGGAAAAAAAATGTTTGTGTCCCTTCCTGCATGTGGTCGCTGTGCAGGGGGTGGTGTGTGGGGAACCCTGTTGGTCTGTGTTCCTTTATTCATGTGGTCGCTGTGCAGGCAGTGGTGTGTGGGGAACCCTGACGGTCTGTGTCCCTTCCTGCATGTAGTCGCTGTGCAGGTGGTGGTGTGTGGGGAACCTTGAAGGTCTTTTTCCCTTCCTGCATGTGGTCGCAGTGCAGGTAGTGGTGTGTGGGGAACCCTGAATGTCTCTGTCCCATTCCGTATGTGGTCGCGGTGCAGGCGGTGGTGTATGGGGAACCCTGATGGTCTGTGTCCCTTCTTTCATGTGGTCACTGTGCATGTGGTGGTGTGTGAAGAAACCTGAATGTCTCTGTCCCTTCCTGTGTGTGTTCGCTGTGCAGGCTGTGGTGTGTGGGGAACTTTGACGGTCTGTGTCTTTTTCTGCATGTGGTCGCAGTGCAGGCGGTGGTGTGTGGAGAAACCTGAAGGTCTCTGTCCCTTCCTGTTTGTGGTCCCTTTGCAGGAGGTGGTGTGTGGTCAACCCTGATGGGCTGTGTCCCTTCCTGCATGTAGTAGCTGTGCAGGTGGTGGTGTGTGGGGAACCCTAATTGTCTGTTTCCCTTCCTGCATGTTTTGCTGTGCAGGCGGTGGAGTGTGGGGAACCCTGATGGGCTGTGTCCATTCCTCCATGTGGTAGCTGTGAATTTAGTGGTGTGTGGGAATCCTGACGGTTGTGTCCCTTCCTGCACGTAGTCGCTGTGGAGATGGTGGTGTGTAGGGAACCCTGACGGTCTCTGTCCCTTCCTGCATGTGGTCGCTGTGCAGTTGGTGGTGTTTGGGGAAACCTGAAGATATGTGTCCCTTTTTAAATATGGTCGCTGTTCAGGCAGTGGTGTGTGGGGAAATCTGATGGGCTGTGTTACTTCCTACATGTGGTCGCTGTGCAGGCGGTGGTGTGTGAAAAACCTGACGGTCTGTGTCCCGTCCTGCATGTGGTTGCTGTACAGGTGGTGTTGTGAGGGGAAACCTGAAGATCTGTGTCCCATTCTACATGTGGTCGCTTTTCAGGCGGTGGTGTGTGGGGTTCCCTGAAGGACTGTGTCCCTTCCTGTGTGTAGTCGCTGTGCAGGCGGTAGTGTCTCGGGAACCCTGAAGGCCTGTGTCCCTTCCTGTGTGTAGTCGCTGTTCAGGAGGTGGTGTGTAGGGAAATCTGACGGTCTCTGTTCCTTCCTGAATATTTTCGCTCTGCAGGCGTTGGTGTGTGGGGAACCCTGACGGGCTGTGTCCCTTCCTGCATGTGGTTGCTGTGCGGGCGGTGGTGTTTAAGAACCCTGACGGTCTGTGTCCCTTCATGCATGTAGTCGCTGTGCACGTGGTGGTGTTTGGGGAACCCTGACAGTCTGTGTCCCTTCCTGCATGGGGGCGCTGTGCAGGCAGTGGTGTTTGGGGAACCCTGATCGGCTGTTCTCTTCCTGTATGTGGTCCGTGTGCATTCAGTGGTGTGTGGGAACCCTGACTGTCTGTATCCCTTCCTGCATGTGGTCGCTGTGCACGTGGTGGTGTGTGGGTAACCCTGATGATCTGTGTTCCTTCCTTAATGTGGTCACTGAGCAGGCAGTGGTGTGTGGGGATCCCTGACGGTCTGTGTCCCTTCCTGCATGTGGTCGCTGTGCAGGTGGTGGTGTGTGGGGAACCCTGATGGGCTCTGTTCCTTCTTGCATGTGGTCGCTGTGCATGCGGTGGTGTGTGGGGAACCCGATGGGCTGTGTCCCTTCCTGCATGTAGTCGCTGTGCGGGTGGTGGTGTGCGGAAACCCTGAAGGTCTGTGTCCCTTCCTGTGTGTAGTCGCTGTGCAGGCGGTGGTGTGTGGGAACCCTGATTGTCTGTGTCCCTTTTTGCATGTGGTAACTGTGCAGGTGGTGGTGTGTGGAGAACCCTGAATGTCTGTGTCCCTTTTGTGTGTGGTCGCTGTGAATGCGGTGGTGTGTGGAGAATCCTGATGGGCTGTGTTCCTTAATTCATGTGGTCCCTGTGAAGGTGGTGGTGTGTGGAGAAACCTGAAGGTCTCTGTCCCTTCCTGTGTGTGGTCGCTGTGCAGGCGATGCAGTGTGGAAAACCCGGATGGGCTGTGTCCCTTCCTGCATGTAGTCGCTGTGCAGCTGGTGGTGTGTGGGTAACCGTGATGGTCTGTGTCCCTTTCTGCATGTGTTTGCTGCGCAGGCGGTGGTGTGTGGCGAACCTGACAGTCTGTGTTCCTCTCTGCATGTGGTCACTGTGCAGGCGGTGCTGTGTGGAGAACCCTGATGGGCTGTGTCCATTCCTGCATGTGGTCGCTGTGCAGGCAGTGGTTTGTGGGGAACCCTGATGGCATGTGTCCTTTTCTGCATGTGGTCGCTGTGTAGGCGGTGGTGTGTGGGGAATCCTGAAGGTCTGTGTCCCTTCCTGCATGTGGTCGCTGTGCATGCGGTGGTGTGTGGGGAACACTGACGGGCTGTGTCCCTTCCTGTTGTGGTCGCTGTGCAGGCGGTCGTGTGTGAGGAAACCTGAAGATCTGTGTCCCTTTGTACATGTGGTCGCTGTGCAGGCGGTGGTGTTTGGGGAACCCAGAAGGTCTGTGTCCCTTCCTGTGTGTAGTCGCTGTGCAGGCGGTGGTGTGTGGGAACCCTGATTGTCTGTGTCCCTTTTTGCATGTGGTCACTGTGCAGGTGGTGGTGTGTGAAGAACCCTGAATATCTGTGTCCCTTTCTGTGTGTGGTCGCTGTGCAGGCTATGGTGTTTGGGGTACACTGATGGTCTGTGTCCCTTCCTTCATATGGTCGCTGTGCTGGTGGTGGTTTGTGGAAAAACCTGAAAGTCTCTGTCTCTTCCTGTTGGTGGTCGCTCTGCAGGCGGTGGTGTGTGGGGAACCCTGATGTGCTGTGTCCCTTCCTGCATGTGGTCGCTGTGCATTCAGTGGTGTGTGGGAAACCTGACGGTCTCTGTTCCTTCCTGCATGTGGTCGCTGTGCAGGAGTTGGTGTGTGGGGAAGCCTGAAGGTCTGTGTCCCTTCCTACATGTGGTCTCTGTGCAGGCCATCGTGAATGGGGAACCCTGACTAGCTGTGTCCCTTTCTGCATGTGGTCGCTGTGTAGGCGGTGGTGTGTGGAGAACCCTGAATGTCTGTGTCCCTTTCTGTGTGTGGTCGCTGTGCAGGCGGTCGTGTGTAGAAAATACTGATGGTCTGTGTCCCTTCCTTCATATGGTCGCTGTGCAGTTGGTGGTGTGTGGAGAAACCTGAAGTTCTCTGTCCCTTCCTATGTGTTGTCGCTGTGCAGGCGGTGGTGTGTGTGGAAACCTGACGGTCTGTGTCCCTTTCTGCATGTGGTCGCAGAGCAGGTGGTGGTGTGTAGAGAATCCTGAAGTTCTCTGTGCCCTCCTGTTTGTGTTCGCTGTGCAGGCGGTGGTGTGTGGGGAACCCTGATGGGCTGTGTCCCTTCCTGCATGTGGGCGCTGTTCATTCAGTGGTGTGTGGGAACTCTGACGGTATTTGTCCCTTCCTGCATGTAGTTGCTGTGCAGGTGGTGGTGTGTGGGGAACCCTGACGGACTGTTTCCCTTCCTTCATGTGGTCACTGAGCAGGCAGTGGTGTGTGAAGTACCCTGACGGTCTGTGTCCTTTCCTGCATGTGGTTGCTGTTTAGGTGGTGGTGTGAGGGGAAAGCTGAAGATCTGTGTCCCTTTCTACATGTGGTCGTTGTTCAGGCTGTGGTGTGTGGGGAACCCTGAAGGTCTGTGTCCCTTCCTGTGTGTAGTCGCTGTGCAGGAGGTGGTGTGTGGGGAAATCTGACGGTCTCTGTTCCCTACTGCATATTGTCGCTCTGCAGGCGGTGGTGTGTGGGGAACCCTGACGGTCTGTGTCCCTTCCTGCTTGTGGTTGCTGTGCGGGCGGTGGTGTGTGGGGAAACCTGACGGTCTGTGTCCCTTCCTGCATGCGGTCGCTGTGCAGGCAGTGGTGTGGGGGAAACCTGACTGCCTGTTTTTCTTTCTGCCTGTGGTCGCTGTGTAGGCGGTAGTGTGTGGGGAAGCCTGAAGGTCTGTGTCCCTTCCTGCATGTGGTCGCTCTGCAGGCGGTGGTGTGTGGGGAACCCTGATGGGCTGTGTCCCTTTCTGCTTGTGGTCGCTGTGTAGGCCGTGGTGTGTGGGGAAGCCTGAAGGTCTGTGTCCCTTTCTACATGTGGTCGCTGTGCAGGCGGTGGTGTTTGGGGAACCCTGAAGGTCTGTGACCCTTCCTGTGTTTAGTGGCTGTGCAGAGGGTGGTGTGTGGAACCCTGATTGGCTGTGTCCCTTTCTGCAGGTGGTCACTGTGCAGGTGGTGGTGTGTGTATAATCCTGAATGTCTGTGTCCCTTTCTGTTTGTGGTCGCTGTGCAGGCGGTGGTTTATGGGGAACCCTGATGTTCTGTGTTCCTTTATTCATGTGGTCGCTGTGAAGGTGGTGGTGTGTGGAGAAACCAGAAGGTCTCTGTCCCTTCCTGTGTGTGGTCGCTGTGCAGGCGGTGGTGTGTGGGGAATCCTGATGGGCTGTGTCCCTTCCTGCATGTGGTCGCTGTGCATTCAGTGGTGTGTGGGTACCCTGACGTTCTGTGTCCTTTCCTGCATGTAGTTGCTGTGCAGGTGGTGGTGTGTGGGGTACCCTAATGGTCTTTGTTTCTCCCTGCATGTGTTTGCTTCGCAGGCGATGGTGTGTGGGGAACCTGACAGTCTGTGTTCCTCTCTGCATGTGGTCGCTGTGCAGGCGGTGCAGTATGGAAAACCTGACGGTCTGTATCCCTTCCTGCATGTAGTCGCTGTGCAGGCGGTGGTGTTTGGGGAACCCTTACAGTCTGTGTCCATTCCTGCATGTGGTCGCTGTGCAGGCAGTGGTTTTTGGGGAAATCTGATGGGCTGTGTTTATTCCTGTATGTGGTCGCTGTGCAGGCGGTGGTGTGTCGGGAAACCTCAAGGTCTGTGTCCCTTTCTGCATGTGGTTGCTGTGCAGGAGGTTGTGTGTGGGGAAACCTGATGGTTCCTGTTTTTTTCTGCATGTGTTTTCTGTACAGGCGGTGGTGTGTGGGGAACCCTGATGGTCTGTGTCACTTCCTGCATGTGGTCGCTGTGCAGGGGGTGGTTAATGGGAAACAGAATGTTTATGTCCCTTCCTGCATGTGGTCGTTGTGCAAGGGGTGGTGTGTTGGAAACCCTGAAGGTCTGTGTCCCTTTCTTCATGTGGTCGCTGTGCAGGCAGTGGTGTGTGGGGAAATCTGATGGGCTGTGTTCCTTCCTGCATGTAGTCGCTGAGCAGGCGGCGGTGTGTGGCGAACATTGAAGGTCTATTTCCCTTCCTGCATGTGGTCGCAGTGCAGGCAGTGGTGTGTGGGGAACCCTAAATGTCTCTGTCCCATTCCATGTGTAGTCGCTGTGCAGGCGGTGGTGTGTGGGGAAACCTGATGATCTGTGTCTCTTACTTCATGTGGTCGCTGTGCAGATGGTGGTGTGTGGAAAAATCTGAATGTCTCTGTCCCCTCCTGTGTGTGTTCGCTGTGCAGGCTGTGGTGTGTGAGGAACTTTGACGGTCAGTGTCTTTTTCTACATGTGGTCGCAGTGCAGGTCGTGGTATGTGGGGAAACCTGACGGACTCTGTCCCTTCCTGTATGGGGTCCCTTTGCAGGAGGTGGTATGTGGTCAACCCTGATAGGCTGTGTCCCTTCCTGCATGTGGTCGCTGTGCATTCAGTGGTGTGTGGGAACCCTGATGGTCTGTGTCCTTTCCTGCATGTAGTATCTGTGCAGGTGGTGGTGTGTGGGGAACCCTGATGTTCTGTTTCCGTTTCTGCATGTTTTGCTGTGCAAGCGGTGGTGTGTGGGAATCTGACAGTCTGTGTTCCTCTCTGCATGTGGTCGCTGTGCAGGCAGTGGTGTGTCAGGTACCCTGACGTTCTGTGTCTTTTCCTGCATGTGGTTGCTCTGCGGTTGTGGTGTGTGGGGAACCCTGAAGCCCTGTGTTCTTTCCTGCATATGGTCGCTGTGCGGGCGGTCCTGTGTGGAAACCCTGACGGTCTGTGTCCCTTCCTGCATGTAGTCGCTGTGCAGGCGGTGGTATGTGGGGAACCCTGACAGTCTGTGTCCATTCCTGCATGTGGTCGCTCTGCAGGCAGTGGTGTTTGGGGATTCCTGATGGGCTGTGTCCCTTCTTGCATGCGGTCGCTTTTTATTCAGTGGTGTTTGGGAACCCTGACGGTCTGAGTCCCTTCCTGCATGTAGTCGCTCTGCAGGTGATGGTGTGTGGGGAACCCTGATGGTCTGTGTCCCTTCCTGCATGTGTTTGCTGCACAGGTGGTGATGTGTGGAACCTGACAGTCTGTTTTCCTCTCTGCTTGTGGTGGCTGTGAAGGCACTGGTGTGTGCGGAACCCTGATGGGCTGTGTCCATTCCTGCATGTGGTCGCTGTGCATTCAGTGGTGTGTGGGAACCCTAAAATTATGTGTCCCTTCCTGCATGTGGTCGCTGTGCAGGTGGTGTTATGTGGGGAAACCTTAAGATCTGTGTCCCTTTCTGTATTTGTTCGCTGTTCAGGCGGTGCTGTGTGGTGAACCTGATGGACTGTGTTCCTTCCTGCCTGTGGTCGCTGTGCAGGCAGTGGTGTGTGGGAAATCTTGAAGGTCTGTTTCCCTTCCTGCATGTGGTCGCTGTGCAGGAGGTGGTGTGTGGGGAAATACGACGGTCTCTGTTGCTTCCTGCATGTGGTCGCTGTGCAGGCGGTGGTGTGTGGGGAACCCTGACGGGTTGTGTCCCTTCCTGCATGTGGTCCCTGTACGGGCAATCGTGTGTGAAAACTCTGACAGTCTGTGTCCCTTCCTGCATGTAGTCAATGTGCAGGCGATGGTGTGTGGGGAAACCTGACGGTCTGTGTCCATTCCTGCATGTGGTCGCTGTGCAGGCAGTGGTGTTTGGGGAACCCTGATGGCTGTGTCCCTTCCTGTATGTGGTTGCTATGCAGAAGGTGGTTTATGGGAAACAAAATGTTTGTGTCCCTTCCTGCATGTGGTCGCTGTGCAGGAGGTGGTGTGTGGGGAACCCTGTTGGTCTGTGTTCCTTTATTCATGTGGTCGCTGTGCAGGCAGTGGTGTGTGGGAACCCTGACGGTCTGTGTCCCTTCCTGCATGTGGTCGCTGTGCACGTGGTGGTGTGTGGGTAACCCTGATGGTCTCTGTCCCTTCATTCATGTGGTCACTGAGCAGGCAGTGGTGTGTGGGGATCCCTGACGGTCTGTGTCCCTTCCTGCATGTGGTCGCTGTGCAGTTGGTGGTGTTTGGGGAAACCTGAAGATCTGTGTCCCTTTCTACATGTGGTTGCTGTTCAGGCGGTGGTGTGTGGGGAACCCTGATGGGCTGTGTACCTTCTTGCATGTGGTCGCTGTGCATGCGGTGGTGTGTGGGGAACCCGATGGGCTGTGTCTCTTCCTGCATGTGGTTGCCCTGCGTGCGGTGTTGTGTGGAAACCCGGACAGTCTGTGTCCCTTCCTGCATGTAGTCGCTGTGCAGGTGGTGGTGTGTGGGAACCCTGAAGGTCTGTGTCCCTTCCTGTGTGTAGTCGCTGTGCAGGCGGTGCTGTGTGGGAACCCTGATTGTCTGTGTCCCTTTCTACATGTGGTCACTGTGCAGGTGGTAGTGTGTGGAGAACCCTGAATGTCTGTGTCCCTTTTGTGTGTGGTCGCTGTGAATGCGGTGCTGTGTGAAGGATCCTGATGGTCTGTGTCCCTTTCTGTTTGTGGTCGCTGTGCAGGCGGCGGTTGTGTGGGGAACCCTGATGGGCTGTGTTCCTTCATTCTTGTGGTCGCTGTGAAGGTGGTGGTGTGTGGAGAAACCTGAAGGTCTCTGTCCCTTCCTGTGTGTGGTTGCTCAGCAGGCGGTGCTGTGTGGGGAACCCTGATGGGCTGTGTTTCTTCCTGCATGTAGTCGCTGTGCAGCTGGTGGTGTGTGGGGAACCCTGATGTTCTGTGTCCCTTCCTGCATGTGTTTGCTGCGCAGGCGGTGGTGTTTGGGGAACATTACAGTCTGTGTTCCTCTTTGCATGTGGTCGCTGTGCAGGTGGTGTTATGTGGGGAAACCTTAAGATCTGTGTCCCTTTCTATATTTGTTCGCTGTTCAGGCGGTGGTGTGTGGGGAAATCTGATGGGCTGTGTCCCTTCCTGCATGTGGTCACTGAGCAGGCAGTGGTGTGTGAAGAACCCTGACGGTCTGTGTCCCTTCCTGCATGTGGTCGCTGTACAGTTGGTGGTGTGAGGGGAAACCTGAAGATCTGTGTCCCTTTCTACATGTGGTCGCTGTTCAGGCAGTGGTGTGTGGGGAACCCTGAATTACTGTGTCCCTTTCTGTGTGTAGTCGCCGTGCACGCGGTAGTGTTTGGGGAACCCTGAAGGTCTGTGTCCCTTCCTGTGTGTAGTTGCAGTACAGGAGGTGGTGTGTGGGGAAATCTGACGGTCTCTGTTCCCTCCTGCATATTGTCGCTCTGCTGGCGGTGGTGTGTGGGGAACACTGACGGTCTCTGTTCCTTCCTGCATGTGGTCGCTGTGCAGGCGGTGGTGTGTGGGGAACCCTGACGGCTGTGTCCCTTCCTGCATGTGGTCGCTGTGCGGTCGGTGGTGTGTGAATACCCTGACAGTCTGTGTCCCTTCCTGCAAGTAGTCAATGTGCAGGCAATGGTATGTGGGGAAACCCTGAAAGTCTGTGTCCATTCCTGCAAGTGGTCGCTATGAAGGCAGTGGTGTTTGGGGGACTTTGATGGGCTGTGTCCCTTCTTGTATGTGGTCATTGTGCATTCAGTGGTGTGTGGGTACCCTGACGGTCTGTGTCCCTTCCTGCATGTGGTCGCTGTGCAATTGGTGGTGTTTGGGGAAACCTGAAGATCTGTGTCCCTTTCTTCATGTGGTTGCTGTTCAGGCGGTGGTGTGTGGGGAACCCTGATGGGCTGTGTACCTTCCTGCATGTGGTCGCTGTGCAGGCGGTGGTGTGTGGGGAACCCGATGGGCTGTGTCTCTTCCTGCAGGTGGTTGCCCTGCGTGCGGTGTTGTGTGGAAACCTGGACAGTCTGTGTCCCTTCCTGCATGTGTTCGCTGTGCAGGTCGTGGTGTGTGGGAACCCTGAAGGTCTGTGTCCCTTCCTGTGTGTAGTCGCTGTGCAGGCGGTGGTGTGTGGGAACCCTGATTGTCTGTGTCCCTTTCTGCATGTGGTCACTGTGCAGGTGGTGGTGTGTGGAGAACCCTGAATGTCTGTGTCCCTTTTGTGTGTGGTCGCTGTGAATGCGGTGGTGTGTGGAGAATCCTGATGGTCTGTGTCCCTTTCTGTTTGTGGTCGCTGTGCAGGCGGTGGTGTGTGGGGAACCTTGATGGGCTGTGTTCCTTCATTCTTGTGGTCGCTGTGAAGGTGGTGGTGTGTGGAGAAACCTGAAGGTCTCTGTCCCTTCCTGTGTGTGGTTGCTCTGCAGGCGGTGCTGTGTGGGGAACCCTGATGGGCTGTGTCCCTTCCTGCATGTGTTTGCTGCGCAGGCGGTGGTGTTTGGGGAACATTACAGTCTGTGTTCCTCTTTGCATGTGGTCGCTGTGCAGGCGGTGCTGTGTGGGGAACCCTGATGGGCTGTGTCCATTCCTGCATTTGGTCGCTGTGTAGGCAGTGGTGTGTGGGTACCCTGACGGCATGTATCCCTTTCTGCATGTGGTCGCTGTGTAGGCGGTGGTGTGTGGGGAGCCTGAAGGTCTGTGTCCCTTTCTGCATGTGGTCGCTGTGCAGGCCATGGTGAATGGGGAACCCTGACTAAGTGTGTCCCTTTCTGCCTGTGGTCGCTGTGTAGGCGGTGGTGTGTGGAGAACCCTGAATGTCTGTGTCCCTTTCTGTGTGTGGTCGCTGTGCAGGCGGTCGTGTGTGGGGAATACTGATGGTATGTGTCGCTTCCTTCATATGGTCGCTGTGCAGTTGGTGGTGTGTGGAGAAACCTGAAGGTCTCTGTCCCTTCCTGTGTGTGGTCGCTGTGCAGGCGGTGGTGTGTGTGGAACCCTGACGGTCTGTATCCCTTTCGGCATGTGGTCGCAGAGCAGGTGGTGGTGTGTAGAGAATCCTGAAGTTCTCTGTCCCCTCCTGTTTGTGGTCACTGTGCAGGCGGTGGTGTGTGGGGAACCCTGATGAGCTGTGTCCCTTCCTGCATGTGGGCGCTGTGCATTCAGTTGTGTGTGTGTACTCTGATGGTATGTGTCCCTTCCTGCATGTAGTTGCTGTGCAGGTGGTGGTGTATGGGGAACCCTGACAGTCTTTGTCCCTTCCTGCATGTGGTCACTGTGCAGGCAGTGGTGTGTGAAGAACCCTGACGGTCTGTGTCCCTTCCTGCATGTGGTCGCTGTACAGGTGGCGGTGTGAGGGGAAGCCTGAAGATCTGTGTCCCTTTCTACATGTGGTCGTTGTTCAGGCAGTGGTGTGTGGGGAACCCTGAATTACTGTGTCCCTTCCTGTGTGTAGTCGCTGTGCACGCGGTAGTGTGTGGGGAACCCTGAAGTTCTGTGTCCCTTCCTGTGTGTAGTTGCAGTACAGGAGGTGGTGTGTGGGGAAATGTGACGGTCTCTGTTCCCTCCTGCATATTGTCGCTCTGCTGGCGGTGGTGTGTGGGGAACCCTGACGGTCTCTGTTCCTTCCTGCATGTGGTCGCTGTGCAGGCGATGGTGTGCGGGGAACCCTAACGGCTGGGTCCCTTCCTGCATGTGGTCGCTGTGCGGGCGTTGGTGTGTGAAAACCCTGACAGTCTGTGTCCCTTCCTGCATGTAGTCAATGTGCAGGCAATGGTATGTGGGGAAACCTGAAAGTCTGTGTCCATTCCTGCATGTGGTCGCTGTGCTGGCAGTGGTGTTTGGGGGACCTTGATGGGCTGTATCCCTTCTTGTATGTGGTCATTGTGCATTCAGTGGTGTGTGGGTACCCTGACGGTCTGTGTCCTTTCCTGCATGTGGTTGCCCTGCGGGCGGTGGTGTGTGGAAACCTGGATAGTATGTGTCCCTTCCTGCATGTAGTTGCTGTGCAGGTGGTGGTGTGTGGAAATCCTAAAGGTCTGTGTCCCTTCCTTTGTGTAGTTGCTGTGCAGGCGGTGGTGCGTGGAAACCCTGATTGTCTGTGTCCCATTCTGCATGTGGTCACTGTGCAGGTGGTGGTGTGTTGAGAACACTGAATGTCTCTGTCCCTTTTGTGTGTGGTCGCTGTGAATGTGGTGGTTTGTGGAGAAACCTGATTGTCTGTGTCCCTTCCTTCATGTTGTCGCTGTGCAGGCGGTGGTGTGTGGGAACCGTGCCGGTCTGTGTCCTTGTCTGCATGTAGTCGCTGTGCAGGTGGTGGTGCGTAGGGAACCCTGACGGTCTGTTTTCCTTCCTGCATGTGGTGGCTGTGCAGGTGGTGGTGTGTGGGTAAACCTGAAGATCTGTGTCCCTTTGTACATATGGTCGCTTTTCAGGCGGTGGTGTGTGGGGAAATCTGATTGGCTGTGTTCCTTCCTGCATGTGGTCGCTGTGCAGGCGGTGGTGTGTGGGGAAACCTGAAGGTCTGTGTCCCTTCCTGCATGTGGTCGCTGTGCAGGATGTGGTGTGTGGGGAAACCTCATGGTCTCTGTTCCTTCCTGCATGTGTTCGCTGTACAGGCGCTGGTGTGTGGGGAACCCTGATGGTCTGTGTCCCTTCCTGCATGTGGTTGCTATGCAGGGGGTGGTTTATGGGAAACAAAATGTTTGTGTCCCTTCCTGCATGTGGTCGCTGTGCAGGGGGTGGTGTGTGGGGAACCCTGTTGGTCTGTATTCCTTTATTCATGTGGTCGCTGTGCAGGCAGTGGTGTGTGGGGAACCCTGATGGTCTGTGTCCCTTCCTGCATGTAGTCGCTGTGCAGGCGGTGGTGTGTGGGGAACCTTGAAGGTCTTTTTCCCTTCCTGCATGTGGTCGCAGTGCAGGCAGTGGTGTGTGGGGAACCCTGAATGTCTCTGTCCCATTCCGTGTGTGGTCGCTGTGCAGGCGGTGGTGTGTGGAGAACCCTGATGGTCTGTGTCCCTTCTTTCATGTGGTCGCTGTGCATGTGGTGGTGTGTGTAGAAACCTGAATGTCTCTGTCCCTTCCTGTGTGTGTTCGCTGTGCAGGCTGTGGTGTGTGGGGAACTTTGACGGTCTGTGTCTTTTTCTGCATGTGGTCGCAGTGCAGGTGGTGGTGTGTGGAGAAACCTGAAGGTTTCTGTCCCTTCCTGTTTGTGGTCCCTTTGCAGGAGGTGGTGTGTGGTCAACCCTGATGGGCTGTGTCCCTTCCTGCATGTAGTAGCTGTGCAGGTGGTGGTGTGTGGGGAACCCTGATCGTCTGTTTCCCTTCCTGCATGTTTTGCTGTGCAGGCGGTGGTGTGTGGGGAACCCTGATGGGCTGTGTCTCTTCCTGCATGTTGTCGCTGTGCATTTAGTGGTGTGTGGGAACCCTGACGGTTGTGTCCCTTCCTGCATGTAGTCGCTGTGGAGGTGGTGGTGTGTAGGGAACCCTAACGGTCTCTGTCCCTTCCTGCATGTGGTCGCTGTGAAGGTGGTGGTGTTTGGCGAAACCTGAAGATATGTGTCCTTTTTAAATATGGTCGCTGTTCAGGCAGTGGTGTGTGGGGAAGCCTGAAGGTCTGTGTCCCTTTCTACATGTGGTTGCTGTGCAGGCGGTGGTGTTTGGGGAACTCTGAAGTTCTATGACCCTTCCTGTGTGTAGTGGCTGCGCGGAGGGTGGTGTGTGGGAACCCTGTTTGGCTGTGTCCCTTTCTACATGTGGTCACTGTGCAGGTGGTGGTGTGTGGAGAATCCTGAATGTCTGTGTCCCTTTCTGTTTGTGGTCGCTGTGCAGGCGGTGGTGTGTGGGGAAATCTGATGGACTGTGTTCCTTCCTACATGTGGTCGCTGTGCAGGCGGTGGTGTGTGAAAAACCCTGACGGTCTGTGTCCCGTCCTGCATGTGGTCGCAGTACAGGTGGTGTTGCGAGGGGAAACCTGAAGATGTGTGTCCCATTCTACATGTGGTCGCTGTTCAGGCGAGGGTGTGTGGGGTTCCCTGAAGGTGTGTGTCACTTCCTGTGTGTAGTCGCTGTGCAGGCGGTAGTGTCTCGGGAACCCTGAAGGCCTGTGTCCCTTCCTGTGTGTAGTCGCTGTTCAGGAGGTGGTGTGTAGGAAAATCTGACAGTCTCTGTTCCCTCCTGCATATTTTCGCTCTGCAGGCGGTGGTGTGTGGAGAACCCTGACGGGCTGTGTCCCTTCCTGCATGTGGTTGCTGTGCGGGCGGTGGTGTGTAAAAACCCTGACGGTCTGTGTCCCTCCATGCATGTAGTCGCTGTGCACGTGGTGGTGTGTGGGGAACCCTGACAGTCTGTGTCCCTTCCTGCATGCGGTCGCTGTGCAGGCAGTGGTGTGTGGGGAACCCTGACTGCCTGTGTCCCTTTCTGCATGTGGTAGCTGTGTAGGCGGTGGTGTGTGGGGAAGCCTGAAGGTCTGAGTCCCTTCCTGTATGTGGTCGCTCTGCAGGTGGTGGTGTGTGCGGAACCCTGACGGGCTTGTCCCTTCCTGGTTGTGGTCGCTGTTCAGGCTTTGGCGAGTGGGGAAATCTGAAGATTTGTGTCCCTTTCTACATTTGTTCGCTGTTCAGGCGGTGGTGTGTGGGGACCTGATGTGCTGTGTTCCTTCATGCATGTGGTCGCTGTGCAGGCAGTGGTGTGTGGGAAATCCTGAAAGTCTGTGTCCCTTCCTGTATGTGGTCGCTATGCAGGAGGTGGTGTGTGGGGAAATCTGACGGTGTCTGTTCCTCCCTGCATGTGGTCGCTGTGCAGGTGGTGGTGTGTGTAACCCTGACGGGCTGTGTCCCTTCCTGCATGTGGTCGCTGTACGAGCGGTGGTGTGTGAAAACCTGACAGTCTGTGTCCCATCCTGCATGTAGTCAATGTGCAGGCGATGGTGTGTGGGGAACCCTGAAGGTTTGTGTCCCTTCCTGTGTGTAGTTGCAGTGCAGGAGGTGGTGTGTGGGGAACCCTGACGGTCTGTGTCTCTTTTTGCATGTAGTCGCTGTGCAGGCAGTGGTGTGTGGGGAAACCTGACAGCCTGTGTCCCTTTCTGCATGTGGTCACTGTGTAGGCAGTCGTGTGTGGGGAACCCTGATGGGCTGTGTCCCTTCCTGCTTGTGGTCGCTGTGTAGGCCGTGGTGTGTGGGGAAGCCTGAAGGTCTGTGTCCCTCTCTACATGTGGTCGCTGTGCAGGTGGTGGTGTGTTGGGAACCCTGATGGTCTGTGTCCCTTCCTGTGTGTAGTGGCTGTGCGGAGGGTGGTGTGTGGAAACCCTGTTTGGCTGTGTCCCTTTCTGCATGTGGTCACTGTGCAGGTCATGCTGTGTGGAGAATCCTGAATGTCTGTGTCCCTTTCTGTTTGTGGTCGCTGTGCAGGCGGTGGTGTGTGGGGAAATCTGATGGATTGTGTTCCTTCCTACATGTGGTCGCTGTTCAGGCGGTGGTGTGTGAAAAACCCTGACGGTCTGTGTCCCTTCCTGCATGTGGTCGCTGTGCAGGTGGTGGTGTGTCAGAAAACCTGAAGATCTGTGTCCCATTCTACATGTGGTCGCTGTTCAGGCGGTGGTGTGTGGGGAACCCTGACAGTCTGTGTCCCTTCCTGCATGTGGTCGCTGTGCAGGAAGTGGTGTGTGGGGAACCCTGTTGGCCTGTGTCCCTTTCTGCATGTGGTCGCTGTGTCGGTGGTGGTGTGTGGGGAAGCCTGAAGGTCTGTGTCCTTTCCTGCATGTGGTCGCTTTGCAGGCCATGGTGAATGGGGAACCCTGACTAACTGTGTCTCTTTCTTAATGTGGTCGTTGTGTAGACGGTGGTGTGTGGAGAACCCTGAATGTCTGTGTCCCTTTCTGTGTGTGGTCGCTGTGCAGGCGGTCGTGTGTGGGGAATACTGATGGTCTGTGTCCCTTCCTTCATATGGTCGCTGTGCAGTTGGTGGTGTGTGGAGAAACCTGAAGGTCTCTGTCCCTTCCTGTGTGTGGTCGCTGTGCAGGCGGTGGTGTGTGTGGAACCCTGACGGTCTGTATCCCTTTCTGCATGTGGTCGTAGAGCAGGTGGTGGTGTGTAGAGAATCCTGAAGTTATCTGTCCCCTCCTGTTTATGGTCGCTGTGCAGGCGGTGGTGTGTGGAGAACCCTGATGGGCTGTGTCCCATCCTGCATGTGGGCGCTGTGCATTCAGTGATGTGTGGGTACTGTGATGGTATGTGTCCCTTCCTGCATGTAGTTGCTGTGCAGGTGGTGGTGTGTGGGGAACCCTGACGGTCTGTGTCCCTTCCTGCATGTGGTCGCTGTACAGGTGGTGGTGTGAGGGGAAACCTTAAGATCTGTGTCCCTTTCTACATGTGGTCGCTGTTCAGGCGGTGGTGTGTGGGGAAAGCTGAAGGACTGTGTCCCTTCCTGTGTGTAGTCGCTGTGCACGCGGTAGTGTGTGGGGAACCCTGAAGGTCTGTGTCCCTTCCTGTGTGTAGTTGCAGTGCAGGAGGTGGTTTGTGGGGAAATCTAATGGTCTCTGTTCCCTCCTGCATATTGTCGCTCTACAGGCGGTGGTGTGTGGGGAACCCTGACGGTCTGTGTGTCTTCTAGTTGGTAGTCGCTGTGCAGGTGGTGGTGTGTGGGGAAACCTGACAATCTGTGTCCCTTCCTGCATTCAGTAGCTGTGCAGGCAGTGGTGTGTGGGGAAACCTTACTGCCTGTGTCCCTTTCTGCATGTGGTCACTCTGTTGGCAGTGGTGTGTGGGGAACCCTTACGTGCTGTGTCCCTTCCTGCTTTTGGTCGCTGTGTAGACGGTGGTGTGTGGGGAAGCCTGAAGGTCTGTGTCCCTTTCTGCATGTGGTTGCTGTGCAGGCGGTGGTGTTTGGGGAACTCTGAATTTCTATGACCATTCCTGTGTGTAGTGGCTGTGCAGAGGGTGGTGTGTGGGAACCCTGTTTGGCTGTGTTTCTTTCTGTATGTGATCACTGAGCAGGTTGTGGTGTGTGGAGAACCCTGAATTTCTGTGTCCCTTTCTGTTTGTGGTCGCTGTGCAGGCGGTGGTGTATGGGGAACCCTGATGGTCTATGTTCCTTAATTCATGTGGTCGCTGTGAAGGTGGTGGTGTGTGGAGAAACCTGATGGTCTCTGTCCCTTTCTGTGTGTGTTAGCTGTGCAGGCGGTGGTGTGTGGGGAACCCTGATGGGCTGTATCCCTTCCTGCATGTGGTCGCTGTGCATTCAGTGGTGTGTGGGAACCCTGACGGTCTGTGTCCCTTCCTGCATGTAGTCACTGTGCAGGTGGTGGTGTGTGGGGAACCCTGATGGTCTGTGTATCTCCCTGCATGTGTTTGCTTCGCAGGAGGTGGTGTGTGGGAAACCTGACAGTCTGTGTTCCTCTCTGCATGTGGTCGCTGTGCAGGCGGTGCTGTGTTGGGAACTCTGATGGGCTGTGTCCATTCCTGCATGTGGTCGCTGTGCATTCAGTGGTGTGTGGGAACCCAGACGTTATGTGTCCCGTCCTGCATGTAGTTGCTGTTCAGGTGGTGGTGTGTGGGGAACCCTGATGGTCTGTGTCCTTTCCTGCATGTGGTCGCTGTGCAGGTGGTGGTATGTGGGGAAACCTTAAGATCTGTGTCTCTTTCTACATGTGGTCGCTGTTCAGGCGGTGGTGTGTGGGGAACCTGATGGACTGTGTTCCCTCCTGCATTTGGTCGCTGCGCAGGCAGTGGTGTGTGGGTAACCCTGAAGGTCTGTGTCCCTTCCTGCATGTGGTCGCTGTGCAGGAGGTGGTGTGTGGGGAAATCTGACGGTCTCTGTTCCTTCCTGCATGTGGTCGCTGTGCAGGCGGTGGTGTGTGGGGAACCCTGACGGCTCTGTCCCTTCCTGCATGTGGTCGCTGTGCGGGCGTTGGTGTGTGAAAACCCAGACAGTCTGTGTCCTTTCCTGCATGAGGTCAATGTGCAGGCAATGGTATGTTTTGGAAACCTGAAAGTCTGTGTCCATTCTTGCATGTGGTCGCTGTGCAGGCAGTGGTGTTTGGGGGACCTTGATGGGCTGTGTCCCTTCTTGTATGTGGTCGTTGTGCATTCAGTGGTGTGTGGGAACCCTGACGGTCTGTGTCCCTTCCTGCATGTGGTCGCTGTGCAGGTGGTGGTGTGTGGGGAAACCTGAAGATCTGTGTCACTCTCTACATGTGGTTGCTGTTCAGGCGGTGGTGTGTGGAGAACCCGATGGGCTGTGTCTCTTCCTGCATGTGGTTGCCCTGCGGGCGGTGGTGTGTGGAAACCCGGATAGTATGTGTCCCTTCCTACATGTAGTCGCTGTGCAGGTGGTGGTGTGTGGAAACCCTAAAGGTCTGTGTCCCTTCCTTTGTGTAGTCGCTGTGCAGGCGGTGGTGCGTGGAAACCCTGATTGTCTGTGTCCCATTCTGCATGTGGTCACTGTGCAGGTGGTGGTGTGTGGAGAACCCTGAATGTCTCTGTCCCTTTTGTGTGTGGTCGTTGTGAATGTGGTGGTGTGTGGATAGTCCTGAATGTCTGTGTCCCTTTCTGTTTGTGGTCGCTGTGCAGGCGGTGGTTTATGGGGAACCCTGATGTTCTGTGTTCCTTTATTCATGTGGTCGCTGTGAAGTTGGTGGTGTGTGGAGAAACTAGAAGGTCTCTGTCCCTTCCTGTGTGTGTTCGGTGTGCAGGCGGTGGTGTGTGGGGAACCCTGATGGGCTGTGTCCCTTCCTGCATGTGGTCGCTGTGCATTCAGTGGTGTGTGGGTACCCTGACGTTCTGTGTCCTTTCCTGCATGTAGTTGCTGTGCAGGTGGTGGTGTGTGGGGAACCCTGCTGATCTGTGTCCCTTCCTGCATGTGTTTGCTTCGCAGGCGGTGGTGTGTGGGGAACCTGACAGTCTGTGTTCCTCTCTGCATGTGGTCGCTGTGCAGGCGGTGCAGTATGGAAAACCTGCCGGTCTGTACCCCTTCCTGCATGTAGTCGCTTTGCAGGCGGTGGTGTGTGGGGAACCCTGACAGTCTGTGTCCATTCCTGCATGTGGTCGCTGTGCAGGCAGTGGTTTTTGGGGAAATCTGATGGGCTGTGTTCCTTCCTGTATGTGGTCGCTGTGCAGGCGGTGGTGTGTCGGGAAACCTGAAGGTCTGTGTCCCTTTCTGCATGTGGTTGCTGTGCAGGAGGTTGTGTGTGGGGAAACCTGATGGTTCCTGTTTTTTCCTGCATGTGTTCGCTGTACAGGCGGTGGTGTGTGGGGAACCCTGATGGTCTGTGTCACTTCCTGCATGTGGTCGCTGTGCAGGGGGTGGTTTATGGGAAACAGAATGTTTGTGTCCCTTCCTGCATGTGGTCGTTGTGCAGGGGGTGGTGTGTTGGAAACCCTGATGGTCTGTGTCCCTTTCTTCATGTGGTCGCTGTGCAGGCAGTGGTGTGTGGGGAAATCTGATGGGCTGTGTTCCTTCCTGCATGTAGTCGCTGTGCAGGCGGCGGTGTGTGGGGAACCCTGAAGGTCTATTTCCCTTCCTGCATGTGGTCGCAGTGCAGGCAGTGGTGTGTGGGGAACCCTAAATGTCTCTGTCCCATTCCATGTGTAGTCGCTCTGCAGGCGGTGGTGTGTGGGGAAACCTGATGATCTGTGTCTCTTACTTCATTTGGTCGCTGTGCAGATGGTGGTGTGTGGGGAAACCTGACGGACTCTGTCCCTTCCTGTATGGGTTTCCTTTGCAGGAGGTGGTATGTGGTCAACCCTGATCGTCTGTGTCCTTTCCTGCATGTAGTATCTGTGCAGGCGGTGGTGTGTGGGGAAACCTGATGGTCTGTGTCTTTTTCTGCATGTGGTCGCAGTGCAGGTCGTGGTGTGTGGGGAAACCTGACGGACTCTGTCCCTTCCTGTATGGGTTTCCTTTGCAGGAGGTGGTATGTGGTCAACCCTGATCGTCTGTGTCCTTTCCTGCATGTAGTATCTGTGCAGGTGGTGGTGTGTGGGGAACCCTGATGTTCTGTTTCCTTTTCTCCATGTTTTGCTGTGCAAGCGGTGGTGTGTGGGAATCTGACAGTCTGTGTTACTCTCTGCATGTGGTCGCTGTGCAGGCAGTGGTGTGTCAGGAACCCTGACGTT
Source organism: Saccopteryx bilineata (assembly GCF_036850765.1). Taxonomy (NCBI): domain Eukaryota; kingdom Metazoa; phylum Chordata; class Mammalia; order Chiroptera; family Emballonuridae; genus Saccopteryx; species Saccopteryx bilineata. The sequence goes on along the minus strand of NW_027095462.1, from coordinate 145,685 downwards.
CTGTGTCTTTTCCTGCATGTGGTTGCTCTGCGGTTGTGGTGTGTGGGGAACCCTGAAGCCCTGTGTTCCTTCCTGCATATGGTCGCTGTGCGGGCGGTTGTGTGTGGAAACCCTGACGGTCTGTGTCCCTTCCTGCATGTAGTCGCTGTGCAGGCGGTGGGATGTGGGGAACCCTGACAGTCTGTGTCCATTCCTGCATGTGGTCGCTCTGCAGGCAGTGGTGTTTGGGGATTCCTGATGGGCTGTGTCCCTTCTTGCATGCGGTAGCTTTTTATTCCGTGGTGTTTGGGAACCCTGACGGTCTGAGTCCCTTCCTGCATGTAGTCGCTCTGCAGGTGATGGTGTGTGGGGAACCCTGATGGTCTGTGTCCCTTCCTGCATGTGTTTGCTGCACAGGTGGTGATGTGTGGAACCTGACAGTCTGTGTTCCTCTCTGCATGTGGTGGCTGTGAAGGCACTGGTGTGTGCAGAACCCTGATGGGCTGTGTCCATTCCTGCATGTGGTCGCTGTGCATTCAGTGGTGTGTGGGAACCCTAAAATTATGTGTCCCTTCCTGCATGTGGTCGCTGTGCAGGTGGTGTTATGTGGGGAAACCTTAAGATCTGTGTCCCTTTCTACATTTGTTCGCTGTTCAGGCGGTGCTGTGTGGGGAACCTGATGGACTGTGTTCCTTCCTGCCTGTGGTCGAAGTGCAGGCAGTGGTGTGTGGGAAATCTTGAAGGTCTGTTTCCCTTCCTGCATGTGGTCGCTGTGCAGGAGGTGGTGTGTGGGGAAATACGACGGTCTCTGTTGCTTCCTGCATGTGGTCGCTGTGCAGGCGGTGGTGTGTGGGGAACCCTGACGGGCTGTGTCCCTTCCTGCATGTGGTCGCTGTGCAGGCGGTGGTGTGTGGGTAACCCTGATGGTCTGTGTCCCTTCATTCATGTGGTCACTGAGCAGGCAGTGGTTTGTGGGTATCCCTGACGGTCTGCGTCCCTTCCTGCATGTGGTCGCTGTGCAGGAGGTGGTGTGTGGGGAAATCTGACGGTCTCTCTTCCCTCCTGCATATTGTCGCTCTGCTGGCGGTGGTGTGTGGGGAACCCTGACGGTCTCTGTTCCTTCCTGCATGTGGTCGCTGTGCAGGCGATGGTGTGCGGGGAACCCTGACGGCTGGGTCCCTTCCTGCATGTGGTCGCTGTGCGGGCGTTGGTGTGTGAAAACCCTGACAGTCTGTGTCCCTTCCTGCATGTAGTCACTGTGCAGGCAATAGTATGTGGGGAAACCCTGAAAGTCTGTGTCCATTCCTGCATGTGGTCGCTATGAAGGTGGTAGTGTTTGGGGGACTTTGATGGGCTGTGTCCCTTCTTGTATGTGGTCATTGTGCATTCAGTGGTGTGTGGGTACCCTGACAGTCTGTGTCCCTTCCTGCATGTGGTCGCTGTGCAGGTGGTGGTGTTTGGGGAAACCTGAAGATCTGTGTCCCTTTCTACATGTGGTTGCTGTTCAGGCGGTGGTGTGTGGGGAACCCTGATGGGCTGTGTACCTTCCTGCATGTGGTCGCTGTGCAGGCGGTGGTGTGTGGGGAACCCGATGGGCTGTGTCTCTTCCTGCATGTGGTTGCCCTGCGTGCGGTGTTGTGTGGAAACCCGGACAGTCTGTGTCCCTTCCTGCATGTAGTCGCTGTGCAGGTGGTGGTGTGTGGGAACCCTGAAGGTCTGTGTCCCTTCCTGTGTGTAGTCGCTGTGCAGGCGGTGGTGTGTGGGAACCCTGATTGTCTGTGTCCCTTTCTACATGTGGTCACTGTGCAGGTGGTGGTGTGTGGAGAACCCTGAATGTCTGTGTCCCTTTTGTGTGTGGTCGCTGTGAATGCGGTGGTGTGTGAAGAATCCTGATGGTCTGTGTCCCTTTCTGTTTGTGGTCGCTGTGCAGGCAGTGGTGTGTGGGGAACCCTGATGGGCTGTGTTCCTTCATTCTTGTGGTCGCTGTGAAGGTGGTGGTGTGTGGAGAAACCTGAAGGTCTCTGTCCCTTCCTGTGTGTGGTTGCTCTGCAGGCGGTGCTGTGTGGGGAACCCTGATGGGCTGTGTTTTTTCCTGCATGTAGTCGCTGTGCATCTGGTGGTGTTTGGGAACCCTGATGGTCTGTGTCCCTTCCTGCATGTGTTTGCTGCTCAGGCGATGGTGTTTGGGGAACATTACAGTCTATGTTCCTCTTTGCATGTGTTTGCTGTCCAGGCGGTGCTGTGTGGGGAACCCTGATGGGCTGTGTCCATTCCTGCATTTGGTCGCTGTGTAGGCAGTGGTGTGTGGGGACCCTGACGGCATGTATCCCTTTCTGCATGTTGTCGCTGTGTAGGCGGTGGTGTGTAGGGAGCCTGAAGGTCTGTGTCCCTTCCTGCATGTGGTCGCTGTGCAGGCCATGGTGAATGGGGAACCCTGACTAACTGTGTCCCTTTCTGCATGTGGTCGCTGTGTAGGCGGTGGTGTGTGGAGAACCCTGAATGTCTGTGTCCCTTTCTGTGTGTGGTCGCTGTGCAGGCGGTCGTGTGTGGGAAATACTGATGGTCTGTGTCGCTTCCTTCACATGGTCGCTGTGCAGTTGGTGGTGTGTGGAGAAACCTGAAGGTCTCTGTCCCTTCCTGTGTGTGGTCGCTGTGCAGGCGGTGGTGTGTGTGGAACCCTGACGGTCTGTATCCCTTTCGGCATGTGGTCGCAGAGCAGGTGGTCGTGTGTAGAGAATCCTGAAGTTCTCTGTCCCCTCCTGTTTGTGGTCACTGTGCAGGCGGTGGTGTGTGGGGAACCCTGATGAGCTGTGTCCCTTCCTGCATGTGGGCGCTGTGCATTCAGTTGTGTGTGTGTACTCTGATGGTATGTGTCCCTTCCTGCATGTAGTTGCTGTGCAGGTGGTGGTGTATGGGGAACCCTGATGGTCTGTGTCCCTTCCTGCATGTGGTCGCTGTACAGGTGGCGGTGTAAGGGGAAACCTGAAGATCTGTGTCCCTTTCTACATGTCGTCGTTGTTCAGGCAGTGGTGTGTGGGGAACCCTGAATTACTGTGTCCCTTCCTGTGTGTAGTCGCTGTGCACGCGGTAGTGTGTGGGGAACCCAGAAGGTCTGTGTCCCTTCCTGTGTGTTGTTGCAGTACAGGAGGTGGTGTGTGGGGAAATCTGACGGTCTCTGTTCCCTCCTGCATATTGTTGCTCTGCTGGCGGTGGTGTGTGGGGAACCCTGACGGTCTGTGTCCCTTCCTGCATGTGGTCGCTGTGCAGGCGGTGGTGCGTAGGGAACCCTGACGGTCTGTGTCCCTTTCTGCATGTGGTCGCTGTGCAGGTGGTGGTGTGTGGGTAAACCTGAAGATCTGTGTCCCTTTGTACATATGGTCGCTGTTCAGGCGGTGGTGTGTGGGGAAATCTGATTGGCTGTGTTCCTTCCTGCATGTGGTCGCTGTGCAGGCGGTGATGTGTGGGGAAACCTGAAGGTCTGTGTCGCTTTCTGCATGTGGTCGCTGTGCAGGAGATGGTGTGTGGGGAAACCTCATGGTCTCTGTTCCTTCCTGCATGTGTTCGCTGTACAGGTGCTGGTTTGTGGGGAACCCTGATGGTCTGTGTCCCTTCCTGCATGTGGTTGCTATGCAGGGGGTGGTTTATGGGAAACAAAATGTTTGTGTCCCTTCCTGCATGTGGTCGCTGTGGAGGGGGTGGTGTGTGGGGAACCATGTTGGTCTGTATTCCTTTATTCATGTGGTCGCTGTGCCGGCAGTGGTGTGTGGGGAACCCTGACGGTCTGTGTCCCTTCCTGCATGTAGTCGCTGTGCAGGCGGTGGTGTGTGGGGAAACTTGAAGGTCTTTTTCCCTTCCTGCATGTGGTGGCAGTGCAGGCAGTGTTGTGTGGGGAACCCTGAATATCTCTGTCCCATTCCGTGTGTGGTCGCTGTGCAGGCGGTGGTGTGTGGAGAACCCTGATAGTCTGTGTCCCTTCTTTCATGTGGTCGCTGTGCATGTAGTGGTGTGTGAAGAAACCTGAATGTCTCTGTCCCTTCCTGTGTGTGTTCGCTGTGCAGGCTGTGGTGTGTGGGGAACTTTGATGGTCTGTGTCTTTTTCTGCATGTGGTCGCAGTGCAGGTGGTGGTGTGTGGAGAAACCTGAAGGTCTCTGTCCCTTCCTGTTTGTGGTCCCTTTGCAGGAGGTGGTGTGTGGTCAACCCTGATGGGCTGTGTCGCTTCCTGCATGTAGTAGCTGTGCAGGTGGTGGTGTGTGGGGAACCCTAATGGTCTGTTTCCCTTCCTGCATGTTTTGCTGTGCAGGCGGTGGTGTGTGGGGAACCCTGATGGGCTGTGTCCCTTCCTGCATGTGGTCGCTGTGCATTTAGTGGTGTGTGAAAACCCTGACGGTTGTGTCCCTTCCTGCATGTAGTCGCTATGCAGGTGGTGGTGTGTAGGGAACCCTAATGGTCTCTGTCCCTTCCTGCATGTGGTCGCTGTGAAGGTGGTGGTGTTTGGGGAAACCTGAAGATATGTGTCCTTTTTAAATATGGTCGCTGTTCAGGCAGTGGTGTGTGGGGAAATCTGATGGGTTGTGTTTCTTCCTACATGTGCTCGCTTTGCATCCGGTGGTGTGTGAAAAACCCTGACGGTCTGTGTCCCGTCCTGCATGTGGTCGCTGTACAGGTGGTGTTGCGAGGGGAAACCAGAAGATCTGTGTCCCATTCTACATGTGGTGGCTGTTCAGGCGGTGGTGTGTGGGGTTCCCTGAAGGTCTGTGTCTTTTCCTGTGTGTAGTCGCTGTTCAGGAGGTGGTGTGTAGGGAAATCTGACGGTCTCTGTTCCCTCCTGCATATTTTCGCTCTGCAGGCGGTGGTGTGTGGGGAACCCTGACGGGCTGTGTCCCTTCCTGCATGTGGTTGCTGTGCGGGCGGTGGTGTGTAAAAACCCTGACGGTCTGTGTCCCTTCATGCATGTAGTCGCTGTGCACGTGGTGGTGTGTGGGGAACCCTGACAGTCTGTGTCCCTTCCTGCATGCGGTCGCTGTGCAGGCAGTGGTATTTGGGGAACCCTGACTGCCTGTGTCTTTTTCTGCCTGTGGTAGCTGTGTAGGCGATGGTGTGTGGGGAAGCCTGAAGGTCTGAGTCCCTTCCTGTATGTGGTCGCTCTGCAGGCGGTGGTGTGTGCGGAACCCTGATGGGCTTGTCCCTTCCTGCTTGTGGTCGCTGTTCAGGCTTTGGCGTGTGGGGAAATCTGAAGATCTGTGTCACTATCTACATTTGCTCGCTTTTCAGGCGATGGTGTGTGGGGACCTGATGTGCTGTGTTCCTTCATGTATGTGGTCGCTGTGCAGGCAGTGGTGTGTGGGAAATCCTGAAAGTCTGTGTCCCTTCCTGAATGTGGTCGCTATGCAGGAGGTGGTGTGTGGGGAAATCTGACGGTCTCTGTTGCTTCCTGCATGTGGTCGCTGTGCAGGCGGTGGTGTGTGGGCAACCCTGACGGGCTGTGTCCCTTCCTGCATGTGGTCCCTGTGCGTACGATCGTGTGTGAACACTCTGACAGTCTGTGTCCCTTCCTGCATGTAGAAAATGTGCAGGCGATGGTGTGTGGGGAACCCTGAAGGTTTGTGTCCCTTCCTGCGTGTAGTTGCAGTGCAGGAGGTGGTGTGTGGGGAACCCTGACGGTCTGTGTCTCTTTTTGCATGTAGTCGCTGTGCAGGCAGTGGTGTGTGGGGAAACTTGACTGCCTGTGTCCCTTTCTGCATGTGGTCACTGTGTAGGCAGTCGTGTGTGGGGAACCCTGATGGGCTGTGTCCATTCCTGCTTGTGGTCGGTGCGTAGGCAGTGGTGTGTGGGGAAGCTTGAAGGTCTGTGTCCCTTCCTACATGTGGTTGCTGTGCAGGCGGTGGTGTTTCTGAACTCTGAAGTTCTATGACCCTTCCTGTGTGTAGTGGCTGTGCGGAGGGTGGTGTGTGGGAACCCTGATTGGCTGTGTCCCTTTCTGCATGTGGTCACTGTGCAGGTCGTGGTGTGTGGAGAATCCTGAATGTCTGTGTCCCTTTCTGTTTGTGGTCGCTGTGCAGGCAGTGGTGTGTGGGCAATCCTGACGGGCTGTGTCTTTTCCTGCATGTGGTCCCTGTGCGGGCCATCGTGTGTGAAAACTCTGACAGTCTCTGTCCCTTCCTGCATGTAGTCAATGTGCAGGCGATGGTGTGTGCGGAAACCTGACGGTCTGTTTCCATTCCTGCATGTGGTCGCTGTGCTGGCAGTGGTGTTTGGGGAACCCTGATGGGCTGTGTCCCTTCCTGTATGTGGTCGGTGTGCATTGAGTGGTGTGTGGGAACCCTGACGGTCTGTGTCCCTTCCTGCATGTGGTCGCTGTGCACGTGGTGGTGTGTGGGTAACCCTGATGGTCTGTGTCCCTTCCTTCATGTGGTCACTGAGCAGGCAGTGGTGTGTGGGGATCCCTGACGGTCTGTGTCCCTTCCTGCATGTGGTCGCTGAGCAGGTGGTGGTGTTTGGGGAAACCTGAAGATCTGTGTCCCTTTCTACATGTGGTTGCTGTTCAGGCGGTGGTGTTTGGGGAACCCTGATGGGCTGTGTTCCTTCTTGCATGTGGTCGCTGTGCAGGCGGTGGTGTGTGGGGAACCCGATGGGCTGTGTCTCTTCCTGCATGTGGTATCCCTGCGTGCGGTGTTGTGTGGATACGCGGACAGTCCGTGTCCCTTCCTGCATGTAGTCGCTGTGCAGGTGGTGGTGTGTGAAAAACCTGAAGGTCTGTGTCCCTTCCTGTGTGTAGTCGCTGTGCAGGCGGTGGTGTGTGGGAACCCTGATTGTCTGTGTCCCTTTCTGCATGTGGTCGCTGTGCAGGTGGTGGTGTGTGGAGAACCCTGAATGTCTGTGTCCCTTTTGTGTGTGGTCGCTGTGAATGCGGTGGTGTGTGGAGAATCCTGATGGTCTGTGTCTTTTCTGTTTGTGTTCGCTGTGCAGGCGGTGGTGTGTGGGGAACCCTGATGGGCTGTGTTCCTTAATTCATGAGATCGCTGTGAAGGTGGTGGTATGTGGAGAAACCTGAAGGTCTCTGTCCCTTCCTGTGTGTGGTCGCTGTGCAGGCGGTGCGGTGTGGGGAACCCTGATGGGCTGTGTCCCTTCCTGGTTTTAGTCGCTGTGCAGGTGGTGGTGTGTGGGGAAATCTGATGGATTGTGTTCCTTCCTACATGTGGTCGCTGTGCAGGCGGTGGTGTGTGAAAAACCCTGACGGTCTGTGTCCCGTCCTGCATGTGGTCGCTGTACAGGTGGTGTTGCGAGGGGAAACCTGAAGATCTGTGTCCCATTCTACATGTGGTCGCTGTTCAGGCGGTGGTGTGTGGGGTTCCCTGAAGGTCTGTGTTTCTTCCTGTGTGTAGTCGCTGTCCAGGCGGTAGTTTCTCTGGAACCCTGAAGGCCTGTGTCCCTTCCTGTGTGTAGTCGCTGTTCAGGAGGTGGTGTGTAGGGAAATCTGACTGTCTCTGTTCCCTCCTGCATATTGTCGCTCTGCAGGCAGTGGTGTGTGGGGAACCCTGACGGGCTGTGTCCCTTCCTGCATGTGGTTGCTGTGCGGGCGGTGGTGTGTGGAAACCCTGACGGTCTGTGTCCCTTCATTCATGTAGTCGCTGTGTACGTGGTGGTGTGTGGGGAACACTGACAGTCTGTGTCACTTTCTGCATGCGGGTGCTGTGCATTCAGTGGTATTTGGGGAACCCTGACTGCCTGTGTCCCTTTCTGCATGTGGTAGCTGTGTAGGCGATGGTGTGTGGGGAAGCCTGAAGGTCTGAGTCCCTTCCTGTATGTGGTCGCTCTGCACGCGGTGGTGTGTGCGGAACCCTGACGGGCTTGTCCCTTCCTGCTTGTGGTCGCTGTGCAGGCGGTGGCGTGTGGAGAAATCTGAAGATCTGTTTCCCTTTCTACATTTGTTCGCTGTTCAGGCGGTGGTGTGTGGGGACCTGATGGGCTGAGTTCCTTCATGCATGTGGTCGCTGTGCAAGCGGTGGTGTGTGGGCAACCCTGACGGGCTGTGTCCCTTCCTGCATGTGGTCCCTGTGCGGGCGATCGTGTGTGAAAACACTGACAGTCTGTGTCCCTTCCTGCATGTAGTCAATGTGCAGGCGATGGTGTGTGGGGAAACCTGACGGTCTGTGTCCATTCCTGCATGTGGTCGCTGTGCAGGCAGTGGTGTTTGGGGAAACCTGATGGGCTGTGTCCCTTCCTGTATGTGGTCGTTGTGCATTCAGTGGTATGTGGGAACCCTGACGGTCTGTGTCCCTTCCTGCATGTGGACGCTGTGCAGGTGGTGGTGTGTGGTTAACCCTGATGGTCTGTGTCCCATCCTTCATGTGGTCACTGAGCAGGAAGTGGTGTGTGGGGATCCCTGACGGTCTGTGTCCCTTCCTGCATGTGGTCGCTGTGCAGGTGGTGTTGTTTGGGGAAACCTGAAGATCTGTGTCCTTTTCTACATGTGGTTGCTATTCAGGCGGTGGTGTGTGGGGAACCCTGATGGGCTGTGTTCCGTCTTGCATGTGGTCGCTGTGCAGGCGGTGGTGTGTGGGGAACCCGATGTGCTGTGTCTCTTCCTGCATGTGGTATCCCTGCGTGCGGTGTTGTGTGGAAACGCGGACAGTCTGTGTCCCTTCCTGCATGTAGTCGCTGTGCAGGTGGTGGTGTGTGGAAAACCTGAAGGTCTGTGTCCCTTCCTGTGTGTGGTCGCTGTGCAGGCGGTGGTGTGTGGAAAACCTGAAGGTCTGTGTCCCTTCCTGTGTGTAGTCGCTGTGCAGGCGGTGGTGTGTGGGAACCCTGATTGTCTGTGTCCCTTTCTGCATGTGGTAACTGTGCAGGTGGTGGTGTGTGGAGAACCCTGAATGTCTTTGTCCCTTTTGTGTGTGGTCGCTGTGAATGCGGTGGTGTGTGGAGAATCCTGATGGTCTGTGTCCTTTCTGTTTGTGGTCGCTGTGCAGGCGGTGGTGTGTGGGGAACCCTGATGGTCTGTGATCGTTAATTCATGTGGTCGCTGTGAAGGTGGTGGTATGTGGAGAAACCTAAAGGTCTCTGTCGCTTCCTGTGTGTGGTCGCTGTGCAGGCGGTGCGGTGTGGGGAACCCTGATGGGCTGTGTCCCTTCCTGCATGTAGTCGCTGTGCAGGTGGTGGTGTGTGGGTAACCGTGATGGTCTGTGTCCCTTCCTGCATGTGTTTGCTGCGCAGGCAGTGGTTGTGGGGAACCTGACAGTCTGTGTTCCTCTCTGCATGTGGTCCCTGTGCAGGCGGTGCTGTGTGGGGAACCCTGATGGGCTGTGTCCATTCCTGCATGTGGTCGCTGTGCATGCGGTGGTGTGTGGGGAACACAGACGGGCTGTGTCCCTTCCTGCTTGTGGTCGCTGTGCAGGCGGGGTGTGTGAGGAAACCTGAAGATCTGTGTCCATTCGTACATGTGGTCGCTGTGCAGGCGGTGGTGTTTGGGGAACCCTGACGGGCTGTGTCCCTTTCTGCATGTGGTCGCTGTGTAGGCCGTGATGTGTCGGGAAGCCTGAAGGTCTGTGTCCCTTCCTGCATGTGGTCGCTCTGCAGGTGGTGGTGTGTGGGGAACCCTGACGGGCTGTGTCCCTTTCTACATGTGATTGCTGTGCAGGCGGTGGTGTTTGGGGACCCTGAAGGTCTGTGACCCTTCCTGTGTGTAGTGGCTGTGCAGGCGGTGGTGTGTGGAACCCTGATTGGCTGTGTCCCTTTCTGCATGTGGTCACTGTGCAGGTGGTGGTGTGTGGAGAACCCTGAATGTCTGTGTCCCTTTCTGTTTGTGGTCGCTGTGCAGGCGATGGTTTATGGGGAACCCTGATGGTCTGTGTTCCTTAATTCATGTGGTCGCTGTGAAGTTGGTGGTGTGTGGAGAAACCTGAAGGTCTCTGTCCCTTCCTGTGTGTGGTCGCTGTGCAGGCGGTGGTGTTTGGGGAACCCTGATGGGCTGTGTCTCTTCCTGCATGTGGTCGCTGTGCATTCAGTGGTGTGTGGGTACCCTGACGTTATCTGTCCTTTCCTGCATGTAGTTGCTGTGCAGGTGGTGGTGTGTGGGGAACCCTGATGGTCTGTGTCCCTTCCTGCATGTGTTTGCTGCGTAGGCGGTGGTGTGTGGGGAACCTGACAGTCTGTGTTCCTCTCTGCATGTGGTCGCTGTGCAGGCAGTGGTGTGTGGAAACCCTGACGGTCTGTATCCCTTCCTGCATGTAGTCGCTGTGCAGGCGGTGGTGTGTGGGGAACCCTGACAGTCTGTGTCCATTCCTGCATGTGGTCGCTGTGCAGGCAGTGGTGTGTGGGGATCCCTGATGGGCTGTGTCCCTTCCTGCATGCGGTCGCTGTGCATTCAGTGGTGTTTGGGAACCCTGACGGTCTGTGTCCCTTCCTGCATGTAGTGGCTGTGCAAGTGGTGGTGTGTGGGGAACCCTGATGGTCTGTGTTTCTTACTGCATGTGTTTGCTTTGCAGGCGGTGGTGTGTGGGGAACCTGACAGTCTGTGATCCTCTCTGCATGTGGTCGCTGTGCTGGCGGTGCTGAGTGGAAACCCTGACGGTCTGGGTCCCTTCCTGGATGTGGTCGCTGTGCTGGTGTTCGGGTGTGAATAACAGAAATTTTGTGTTCCTTCCTGCAAGTGGTCGCTGTGCAGGGGGTGGTGTGTGGAGAACCCTGATTGTCTCTGTCCCTTTTCTGCATGTGGTCACTGTGCAGGTGGTGGTGTGTGGAGAACCCTGAATGTCTGTGTCCCTTTCTGTGTGTGGTCGCTGTGCAGGCGGTGGTGTGTGGGGAACCCTGATGGTCTGTGTCCCTCAATTCATGTGGTAGCTGTGCAGGTGGTGGTGTGTGGAGAAACCTGAAGGTCTCTGTCCCTTCCTGTTTGTGGTCGCTGTGCAAGCGGTGGTGTGTGGGGAACCTTGACGGTCTTTGTCCCTTCCTGCATGTGGTCGCAGTGCAGGCAGTGGTGTGTGGGGAACCCTGAATATCTCTGTCCCATTCCGTGTGTGGTCGCTGTGCAGGCGGTGGTGTGTGGGGAACCCTGATGGTATGTGTCCCTTCCTTCATGTGGTCGCTGTGCAGGTGGTGGTGTGTGGGGAACTTTGACGGTCTGTGTCTTTTTCTGCATGTGGTAGCAGTGCAGGTGGTGGTGTGTTGGGAACCCTGATGGACTGTGTTCCTTTTTGAATGTGGTCGCTGTGCAGGCGGTGGTGAGTGGGGAACCCGATGGGCTGAGTCTCTTCCTGCATGTGGTTGCCCTGAGGGCAGTGGTGTTTGGAAACCTGGATAGTCTGTGTCCCTTCTTGCATGTAGTCGCTGTGCAGGTGGTGGTGTGTGGAAACCATGAAGGTCTGTGTCCCTTCCTGTGTGTAGTCGCTGTGCAGGCGGTGGTGTGTGGGAACCCTGATTGTCTGTTTCCCTTTCTGCATGTGGTCACTGTGCAGGTGGTGGTATGTGGAGAACCCTGAATGTCTGTGTCCCTTTTGTGTGTGGTTGCTGTGAATGCGGTGGTGTGTGGAGAATCCTGATGGTCTGTGTCCCTTACTTCATGTGATCGCTGTGCAGGCGGTGGTGTGTGGGGAACCCTGATGGGCTGTGTACCTTCCTGCATGTGGTCGCTGTGCATTCAGTGGTGTGTGGGAACCCTGACCGTCTGTGTCCCTTCCTGCATGTAGTTGCTGTGCAGGTGGTGGTGTGTAGGGAACCCTGACGGTCTGTGTTCCTTCCTGCTTCTGGTCACTGTGCAGATGGTGGTGAGTGGGGAAACCTGAAGATCTGTGTCCCTTTCTACATATGGTCGCTGTTCAGGCAGTGGTGTTTGGGGAAATCTGATGGGCTGTGTTCCTTCCTGTATGTGGTCGCTGTGCAGGCGGTGGTGTGTGGGGAAACCTGAAGGTCTGTGTCCCTTTCTGTATGTGGTCGCTGTGCAGGAGGTGGTGTGTTCTGGAAATCTGAAGGTCTCTGTTCCTTCCTGCATATGGTCGCTGTGCAGGCGGTGGTGTGTGGGGAACCCTGACGGGCTGTGTCCCTTCCTGCATGTGGTCACTGTGCGGGCGGTGGTGTGTGAAAACCCTGACAGTCTGTGTCCCTTCCTGCATGTAGTCAATGTGCAGGCGCTGGTGTGTGGGGAAACCTGACGGTCTGTGTCCATTCCTGCATGTGGTCGCTGTGCAGGCAGTGGCTTTTGGGGGACCTTGATGGGCTGTGTCCCTACTTGTATGTGGTCCTTGTGCATTCAGTGGTGTGTTGGAACCCTGACGGTCTTTGTCCCTTCCTGCATGTGGTCACTGTGCAGGTGGTAGTGTGTGGGGAAACCTGAAGATCTGTGTCCCTTTCTACATGTGGTTGCTGTTCAGGCGGTGGTGTGTAGGGAACCCTGATTGTCTGTGTCCCTTTCTGCATGTGGTCACTGTGCAGGTGGTGGTGTGTGGAGAACCCTGAATGTCTGTGTCCCTTTTGTGTGTGGTCGCTATCAATGCGGTGGTGTGTGGAGAATCCTAATGGTCTGTGTCCCTTTCTGTTTGTGTTCGCTGTGCAGGCGGTGGTGTGTGGGGAACCCTGATGGGCTGTGTTCCTTAATTCATGTGGTCGCTGTGAAGGTGGTGGTGTGTGGAGAAACCTGAAGGTCTCTGTCCCTTCCTGTGTGTGGTCGCTGTGCAGGCGGTGGTGTGTGGGGAATCCTGATGGGCTGTGTCCCTTCCTGCATGTAGTCGCTGTGCAGGTGGTGGTGTGTGGGTAACTCTGATGGTCTGTGTCTCTTCCTGCATCTGTTTGCTATGCAGGCGGTGGTTTGTGGGGAACCTGACAGTCTGTGTTCCTCTCTGCATGTGGTCGCTGTGCAGGCGGTGGTGTGTGGGGAACCCTGATGGGCTGTGTCCATTCCTGCATGTGGTCGCTGTGGAGGCAGTGGTGTGTTCGGAACCCTGACGGCATGTGTCCTTTTCTGCATGTGGTCGCTGTGTAGGCGGTGGTGTGTGGGGAAGCCTGAAGGTCTGTGTCTCTTCCTGCTTGTGGTCGCTGTGCAGGCGGTGGTGTGTGAGGAAACCTGAAGATCTGTGTCCCTTTGTACATGTGGTCGCTGTGCAGGCGGTGGTGTTTGGGGAACCCTGAAGGTCTGTGTCCCTTCCTGTGTGTAGTCGCTGTGCAGGCGGTGGTGTGTGGGAACCCTGATTGTCTGTGTCCCTTTCGGCATGTGGTCGCTGTGAAGGTGGTGGTGTGTGGAGAACCCTGAATGCCTGTGTCCCTTTTGTGTGTGGTCGGTGTGAATGCGGTGGTGTGTGGAGAATCCTGATGGTCTGTGTCCTTTCTGTTTGTGGTCGCTGTGCAGGCGGTGGTGTGTGGGGAACCCTGATGGGCTGTGTTCCTTAATTCATGTGGTAGCTGTGAAGGTGGTGGTGTGTGGAGAAACCTGAAGGTCTCTGTCCCTTCCTGTGTGTGGTCGCTGTGCAGGCGGTGCGGTGTGGGGAACCCTGATGGGCTGTGTCCCTTCCTGGTTTTAGTCGCTGTGCAGGTGGTGGTGTGTGGGGAAATCTGATGGATTGTGTTCCTTCCTACATGTGGTCGCTGTGCAGGCGGTGGTGTGTGAAAAACCCTGACGGACTGTGTCCCGTCCTGCATGTGGTCGCTGTACAGGTGGTGTTGCGAGGGGAAACCTGAAGATCTGTGTCCCATTCTACATGTGGTCGCTGTTCAGGCGGTGGTGTGTGGGGTTCCCTGAAGGTCTGTGTTTCTTCCTGTGTGTAGTCGCTGTCCAGGCGGTAGTTTCTCTGGAACCCTGAAGGCCTGTGTCCCTTCCTGTGTGTAGTCGCTGTTCAGGAGGTGGTGTGTAGGGAAATCTGACGGTCTCTGTTCCCTCCTGCATATTTTCGCTCTGCAGGCAGTGGTGTGTGGGGAACCCTGACGGGCTGTGTCCCTTCCTGCATGTGGTTTCTGTGCGGGCGGTGGTGTGTAAAAACCCTGACGGTCTGTGTCCCTTCATGCATGTAGTCGCTGTGTACGTGGTGGTGTGTGGAGAACACTGACAGTCTGTGTCACTTTCTGCATGCGGGTGCTGTGCATTCAGTGGTATTTGGGGAACCCTGACTGCCTGTGTCCCTTTCTGCCTGTGGTAGCTGTGTAGGCGATGGTGTGTGGGGAAGCCTGAAGGTCTGAGTCCCTTCCTGTATGTGGTCGCTCTGCAGGCGGTGGTGTGTGCGGAACCCTGACGGGCTTGTCCCTTCCTGCTTGTGGTCGCTGTGCAGGCGGTGGCGTGTGGGGAAATCTGAAGATCTGTGTCCCTTTCTACATTTGTTCGCTGTTCAGGCGGTGGTGTGTGGGGACCTGATGGGCTGGGTTCCTTCCTGCATGTGGTCGCTGTGCAAGCAGTGGTGTGTGGGAAATCCTGAAGGTCTGTGTTTCTTCCTGCATGTGGTCGCTGTGCAGGCGGTGGTGTGTGGGGAACCCTGACGGGCTGTGTCCCTTCCTGCATGTGGTCCCTGTGCGGGCGATCGTGTGTGAAAACTCTGACAGTCTGTGTCCCTTCCTGCATGTAGTCAATGTGCAGGCGATGGTGTGTGGGGATACCTGACGGTCTGTGTCCATTCCTGCTTGTGGTCGCTGTGCAGGCAGTGGTGTTTGGGGAAACCTGATGGGCTGTGTCCCTTCCTGTATGTGGTCGTTGTGCATTCAGTGGTTTGTGGGAACCCTGACGGTCTGTGTCCCTTCCTGCATGTGGTCGCTGTGCAGGTGGTGGTGTGTGGTTAACCCTGATGGTCTGTGTCCCATCCTTCATGTGGTCACTGAGCAGGAAGTGGTGTGTGGGGATCCCTGACGGTCTGTGTTCCTTCCTGCATGTGGTCGCTGTGTAGGTGGTGTTGTTTGGGGAAACCTAAAGAACTGTGTCCTTTTCTACATGTGGTTGCTGTTCAGGCGGTGGTGTGTGGGGAACCCTGATGGGCTGTGTTCCTTCTTGCATGTGGTCGCTGCGCATGCGGTGGTGTGTGAGGAACCCGATGTGCTGTGTCTCTTCCTGCATGTGGTATCCCTGCGTGCGGTGTTGTGTGGAAATTCAGTCTGTGTCCCTTCCTGCATGTAGTCGCTGTGCAGGTGGTGGTGTGTGGAAAACCTGAAGGTCTGTGTCCCTTCCTGTGTGTAGTCGCTGTGCAGGCGGTGGTGTGTGGAAAACCTGAAGGTCTGTGTCCCTTCCTGTGTGTAGTCGCTGTGCATGCGGTGGTGTGTGGGAACCTTGATTTTCTGTGTCCCTTTCTGCATGTGGTAACTGTGCAGGTGGTGGTGTGTGGAGAACCCTGAATGCCTTTGTCCCTTTTGTGTGTGGTCGCTGTGAATGCGGTGGTGTGTGGAGAATCCTGATGGTCTGTGTCCTTTCTGTTTGTGGTCTCTGTGCAGGCGGTGGTGTGTGGGGAACCCTGATGGTCTGTGATCGTTAATTCATGTGGTCGCTGTGAAGGTGGTGGTATGTGGAGAAACCTAAAGGTCTCTGTCCCTTCCTGTGTGTGGTCGCTGTGCAGGCGGTGCGGTGTGGGGAACCCTGATGGGCTGTGTCCCTTCCTGCATGTAGTCGCTGTGCAGGTGGTGGTGTGTGGGTAACCGTGATGGTCTGTGTCCCTTCCTGCATGTGTTTGCTTCGCAGGCAGTGGTTGTGGGGAACCTGACAGTCTGTGTTCCTCTCTGCATGTGGTCCCTGTGCAGGCGGTGCTGTGTGGGGAACCCTGATGTGCTGTGTCCATTCCTGCATGTGGTCGCTGTGCAGGCAGTGGTGTGTGGGGAAACCTGACGGCATGTGTCCTTTTCTGCATGTGGTCGCTGTGTAGGCGGTGGTGTGTGGGGAAGCCTTAAGGTCTGTGTCCCTTCCTGCATGTGGTCGCTGTGCATGCGGTGGTGTGTGGGGAACACTGACGGGCTGTGTCCCTTCCTGCTTGTGGTCACTGTGCAGGCGGGGTGTGTGAGGAAACCTGAAGATCTGTGTCCATTTGTACATGTGGTCGCTGTGCAGGCGGTGGTGTTTGGGGAACCCTGAAGGTCTGTGTCCCTTCCTGTGTGTAATCGCTGTGCAGGCGGTGGTGTGTGGGAACCCTGATTGTCTGTGTCCCTTTCTGCATGTGGTCGCTGTGCAGGTGGTGTGTGGAGAACCCTCAATATCTGTGTCCCTTTCTGTGTGTGGTCGCTGTGCAGGTTATGGTGTTTGGGGTACACTGATGGTCTGTGTCCCTTTCTTCATGTGGTTGCTGTGCTGGTGGTGGTTTGTGGAAAAACATGAAGGTCTCTGTCCCTTCCTGTTGGTGGTCGCTGTGCAGGCGGTGGTGTGTGTGGAATCCTGATGGGCTGTGTCCCTTCCTGCATGTGGTCGCTGTGCATTCAGTGGTGTGTGGGAAACCTGACGGTCTCTGTTCCTTCCTGCATGTGGTCGCTGTGCAGGAGTTGGTGTGTGGAGAAATCTGATGGTCTCTGTTCCTTTCTGCATGTGGTCGCTGTGCACGCGGTGGTGTGTGCAGAACCCTGAATGTCTGTGTCCCTTTCTGTGTGTGGTTGCTGTGCAGGCGGTCGTGTGTGGGGAATACTGATGGTCTGTGTCCCTTCCTTCATATGGTCGCTGTGCAGTTGGTGGTGAGTGGAGAAACCTGAAGTTCTCTGTCCCTTCCTGTTTGTTGTCGCTGTGCAGGAGGTGGTGTGTGTGGAACCCTGACGGTCTGTGTCCCTTTCTGCATGTAATCACAGAGCAGGTGGTGGTGTGTAGAGAATCCTGAAGTTCTCTGTCCCCTCCTGTTTGTGGTCGCTGTGCAGGCGGTGGTGTGTGGGGAACCCTGATGGGCTGTGTCCCTTCCTGCATGTGGGCGCTGTGCATTCAGTGGTGTGTGGGAACTCTGACGGTATGTGTCTCTTCCTGCATGTAGTTGCTGTGCAGGTGGTGGTGTGTGGAGAACCCTGACGGTCTGTGTCCCTTCCTTCATGTGGTCACTGAGCAGGCAGTGGTGTGTGAAGTACCCAGACGGTCTGTGTCCCTTCCTGCATGTGGTCGCTGTACAGGTGGTGGTGTGAGGGGAAACCTGAAGATCTGTGTCCCTTTCTACATGTGGTCGTTGTTCAGGCTGTG
Organism: Saccopteryx bilineata; assembly: GCF_036850765.1. NCBI lineage: Eukaryota > Metazoa > Chordata > Mammalia > Chiroptera > Emballonuridae > Saccopteryx > Saccopteryx bilineata. The sequence goes on along the minus strand of NW_027095462.1, from coordinate 128,610 downwards.
GTGTGTTGGGAACCCTGAAGGTCTGTGTCCCTTCCTGTGTGTAGTTGCTGTGCAGGCAGTAGTGTGTGGGGAACCCTGAAGGTCTGTGTCCCTTCCTGTGTGTAGTCGCTGTGCAGGAGGTGGTGTGTGGGGAAATCTTACGGTCTGTGTTCCCTACTGCATATTGTCGCTCTGCAGGCGGGAGTGTGTGGGGAACCCTGACGTTCTGTGTCCATTCTTGCATGTAGTCGATGTGCAGGTGGTGGTGTGTGGGGAAACCTGACAGTCTGTGTCCCTTCCTGCATGCGGTCGCTGTGCAGGCAGTGATGTGTGGGGAACCCTGACTGCCTGTGTCCCTTTCTGCATGTGGTCGCTGTGTAGGCAGTGGTGTGTGGGGAAGCCTGAAGGTCTGTGTTGCTTCCTGCATGTGGTCGCTCTGCAGGCGGTGGTGTGTGGGGAACCCTGACGGGCTGTGTCCCTTTCTACATGTGGTCGCTGTGCAGGCGGTGGTGTTTGGGGACCCTGAAGGTCTGTGACCCTTCCTGTGTGTAGTGGCTGTGCAGGCGGTGGTGTGTGGAACCCTGATTGGCTGTGTCCCTTTCTGCATGTGGTCACTGTGCAGGTGGTGGTGTGTGGAGAACCCTGAATGTCTGTGTCCCTTTCTGTTTGTGCTTGCTGTGCAGACGGTGGTGTGTGGGGAACCCTGATGGTCTGTGTTCCTTAATTCTTGTGGTCGCTGTGAATTTGGTGGTGTGTGGAGAAACCTGAAGGTCTCTGTCCCTTCCTGTGTGTGTTCGGTGTGCAGGCGGTGTTGTGTGGGGAACCCTGATGGGCTGTGTCTCTTCCTGCATGTGGTCGCTGTGCATTCAGTGGTGTGTGGGTACCCTGACGTTCTGTGTCCTTTCCTGCATGTAGTTGCTGTGCAGGTGGTGGTGTGTGGGGAACCCTGATGGTCTGTGTCCCTTCCTGCATGTGTTTGCTGTGCAGGCGGTGGTGTGTGGGGAACCTGACAGTCTGTGTTCCTCTCTGCATGTGGTCGCTGTGCAGGCAGTGGTGTGTGGAAACCCTGACGGTCTGTATCCCTTCCTGCATGTAGTCGCTGTGCAGGCGGTGGTGTGTGGGGAACCCTGACAGTCTGTGTCCATTCCTGCATGTGGTCGCTGTGCAGGCAGTGGTGTGTGGGGATCCCTGATGGGCTGTGTCCCTTCCTGCATGCGGTCGCTGTGCATTCAGTGGTATTTGGGAACCCAGACGGTCTGTGTCCCTTCCTGCATGTAGTGGCTGTGCAAGTGGTGGTGTGTGGGGAACCCTGATGGTCTGTGTTTCTTACTGCATGTGTTTGCTTCGTAGGCGGTGGTGTGTGGGGAACCTGACAGTCTGTGATCCTCTCTGCATGTGGTCGCTGTGCTGGCGGTGCTGAGTGGAAACCCTGACGGTCTGGGTCCCTTCCTGGATGTGGTCGCTGTGCTGGTATTCGGGTGTGGATAACAGAAATTTTGTGTTCCTTCCTGCATGTGGTCGCTGTGCAGGGTGTGGTGTGTGGGAACCCTGATTGTCTCTGTCCCTTTCTGTGTGTGGTCGCAGTGCACGGGGTAGTGTGTGGGGAACCCTGCTGGTCTGTGTCCCTTAATTCATGTGGTCGCTGTGCAGGTGGTGGTGTGTGGAGAAACCTGAAGGTCTCTGTCCCTTCCTGTTTGTGGTCGCTGTGCAAGCGGTGGTGTGTGGGGAACCTTGACGGTCTTTGTCCCTTCCTGCATGTGGTCGCAGTGCAGGCAGTGGTGTGTGGGGAACCCTGAATGTCTCTGTCCCATTCCGTGTGTGGTCGCTGTGCAGGCTGTGGTGTGTGGGGAACTTTGACGGTCTGTGTCTTTTTCTGCATGTGGTAGCAGTGCAGGTGGTGGAGTTTGGGGAAACCTGATGGACTGTGTTCCTTTTTGCATGTGGTCGCTGTGCAGGCGGTGGTGTGTGGGGAACCCGATGGGCTGTGTCTCTTCCTGCATGTGGTTGCCCTGCGGGCAGTGGTGTTTGGAAACCTGGATAGTCTGTGTCCCTTCCTGTGTGTAGTCGCTGTGCAGGCGGTGGTGTGTGGAGAACCCTGAATGTCTGTGTCCCTTTTGTGTGTGGTTGCTGTGAATGCGGTGGTGTGTGGAGAATCCTGATGGTCTGTGTCCCTTACTTCATGTGGTCGCTGTGCAGGCGGTGGTGTGTGAGGAACCCTGATGGGCTGTGTACCTTCCTGCATGTGGTCGCTGTGCATTCAGTGGTGTGTGGGAACCCTGATGGTCTGTGTCCCTTCCTGCATGTAGTTGCTTTGCAGGTGGTGGTGTGTAGGGAACCCTGACGGTCTGTGTTCCTTCCTGCTTCTGGTCACTGTGCAGATGGTGGTGTGTGGGGAAACCTGAAGATCTGTGTCCCTTTCTACATATGGTCGCTGTTCAGGCAGTGGTGTTTGGGGAAATCTGATGGGCTGTGTTCCTTCCTGTATGTGGTCGCTGTGCAGGCGGTGGTGTGTCGGGAAACCTGAAGGTCTGTGTCCCTTTCTGCATGTGGTCGCTGTGCAGGAGGTGGTGTGTGGGGAAATCTGAAGGTCTCTGTTCCTTCCTGCATATGGTCGCTGTGCAGGCGGTGGTGTGTGGGGAACCCTGACGGGCTGTGTCCCTTCCTGCATGTGGTTGCTGTGCGGGCGGTGGTGTGTGGAAACCCTGACAGTCTGTGTCCCTTCCTGCATGTAGTCAATGTGAAGGCGATGGTGTGTGGGGAAACCTGACGGTCTATGTCCATTCCTGCATGTGGTCGCTGTGCAGGCAGTGGTTTTTGGGGGACCTTGGTGGGCTGTGTCCCTTCTTGTATGTGGTCGTTGTGCATTCAGTGGTGTGTTGGAACCCTGACGGTCTTTGTCCCTTCCTGCATGTGGTCACTGTGCAGGTGGTGGTGTGTGGGGAAACCTGAAGATCTGTGTCCCTGTCTACATTAAGTTGCTGTTCAGGCGGCGGTGTGTGGGGAACCCTGATGGGCTGTGTTCCTTCCTGCATGTGGTCGCTGTGCAGGCGGTGGTGTGTGGGGAACCCGATGGGCTGTGTCTCTTTCTGCATGTGGTTGCCCTGCGGGCAGTGGTGTGTGGAAACCCGGACAGTCTGTGTCCCTTCCTGCATGTAGTCGCTGTGCAGGAGGTAGTGAGTGGAAACCCTGAAGGTCTCTGTCCCTTCTGTGTGTGGTCGTTGAAAATGCGGTGGTGTGTGGAGAACCCTGATTGTCTGTGTCCCTTCCTTCATGTGGTCGCTGTGCAGGCGGTGGTGTGTGGGAAACCCTGATGGGCTGTGTCCCTTCCTGCATGTAGTACCTGTGCAGGTGGTGGTGTGTGGGGAACCCTGATGGTCTGTTTCCCTTCCTGCATGTTTTGCTGTGCAAGCGGTGGTGTGTGGGAATCTGACAGTCTGTGTTCCTCTCTGCATGTGGTCGCTGTGCAGGCGGTGGTGTGCGAGGAACTCTGACGTTCTGTGTCTTTTCCTGCATGTGGTTGCTGTGCAGGTGGTGGTGTGTGGGGAACCCTGACGGGCTGTGTCCTTTTCTGCATGTGGTCGCTGTGTAGGCGGTGGTGTGTGGGGAAGCCTGAAGGTCTGTGTCCCTTCCTGCATGTGGTCGCTGTGCAGGCGGTGGTGTGTGGGAACACTGATGGGCTGTGTCCCTTCCTGCTTGTGGTCGCTGTGCAGGCGGTGGTGTGTGAGGAAACCTGAAGATCTGTGTCCCTTTGTACATGTGGTCGCTGTGCAGGCGGTGGTGTTTGGGGAACCTGAAGGTCTGTGTCCCTTCCTGTGTGTAGTCGCTGTGCAGGCGGTGGTGTGTGGGAACCCTGATTGTCTGTGTCCCTTTCTGCATGTGGTCGCTGTGCAGGTGGTGGTGTGTGGAGAACCCTGAATATCTGTGTTTCTTTCTGTGTGTGGTCGCTGTGCAGGCTATGGTGTTTGGGGTACACTGATGGTCTGTGTCCCTTCCTTCATGTGGTCGCGGTGCTGGTGGTTGTATGTGGAAAAACCTAAAGGTTTCTGTTTCTTCCTGTTGGTGTTCGCTGTGCAGGCGGCGGTGTGTGGGGAACCCTGATGGACTGTGTCCCTTCCTGCATGTGGTCGCTGTGCATTCAGTGGTGTGTGGGAAACCTGACGGTCTCTGTTCCTTCCTGCATGTGGTTGCTGTGCAGGAGTTGGTGTGTGGGGAAATCTGACGGTCTCTGTCCCTTCCTGCATGTGGTTGCTGTGCGGGCGGTGGTGTGTGGAAATCCAGACAGTCTGTGTCCCTCCCTGCATGTAGTCGCTGTGTAGGTGTTGGTGTGTGGGGAACCCTGACAATCTGTGTCCCTTCCTGCATGTGGTCGCTGTGCAGGCAGTAGGGTGTGGGGAAGCCTGAAGGTCTGTGTCCCTTCCTGCATGTGGTCGCTGTGCAGGCCATGGTGAATGGGGAACCCTGACTAGCTGTGTCCTTTCTGCATGTCGTCGCTGTGTAGGCGGTGGTGTGTGCAGAACCCTGAATGTCTGTGTTTCTTTCTGTGTGTGGTCGCTGTGCAGGCGGTCGTGTGTGGGGAATACTGATGGTCTGTGTCCCTTTCTTTATATGGTCGCTGTGCAGTTGGTGGTGTGTGGAGAAACCTGAAGTTCTCTGTCTCTTCTTGTGTGTTGTCGCTGTGCAGGAGGTGGTGTGTGTGGAACCCTGACGGTCTGTGTCCCTTTCTGCATGTGGTCGCAGAGCAGGTGGTGGTGTGTAGAGAATCCTGAAGTTCTCTGTCTCCTCCTGTTTGTGGTCGCTTTGCAGGCGGTGGTGTGTGGGGAACCCTGATGGGCTGTGTCCCTTCCTCCATGTGGGCGCTGTTCATTCAGTGGTGTGTGGGAACTCTGACGGTATGTGTCCCTTCCTGCATGTAGTTGCTGTGCAGGTGGTGGTGTGTGGGGAACGCTGACGGACTGTTTCCCTTCCTTCATGTGGTCACTGAGCAGGCAGTGGTGTGTGAAGTACCCTGACGGTCTGTGTCCCTTCCTGCATGTGGTCGCTGTACAGGTGGTGGTGTGAGGGGAAACCTGAAGATCTGTGTCCCTTTCTACATGTGGTCGTTGTTCAGGCTGTGGTGTGTGGGGAACCCTGAAGGTCTGTGTCCCTTCCTGTGTGTAGTTGCTGTGCAGGCGGTAGTGTGTGGGGAACCCTGAAGGTCTGTGTCTATTCCTGTGTATAGTCACTGTGCAGGAGGTGGTGTGTGGAGAAATCTGACGGTCTCTGTTCCCTACTGCATATTGTCGCTCTGCAGGCGGTGGTGTGTGGGGAACCCTGACGGTCTGTGTCCCTTCTTGCATGTAGTCACTGTACACGTGGTGGTGTGTGGGGAAACCTGACAATCTGTGTGCCTTCCTGCATTCGGTCGCTGTGCAGGCAGTGGTGTGGGGGAAACCAGACTGACTGTGTCCCTTTCTGCATGTGGTCTCTGTGTAGGCGGTGGTGTGTCGGGAAGCCTGAAGGTCTGTGTCCCTTCCTGCATGTGGTCGCTCTGCAGACGGTGGTTTGTGGGGAACCCTGACGGGCTGTGTCCCTTCCTGTGTGTAGTCGGTGTGCAGGCGTTGGTGTGTGGGAACCCTGATTGTCTGTGTCCCTTTCTGCATGTGGTCACTGTGCAGGTGGTGGTGTGTGGAGAACCCTGAATGTCTGTGTCCCTTTTGTGTGTGGTCGCTGTTAATGCGGTGGTGTGTGGAGAATCCTAATGGTCTGTGTCCCTTTCTGTTTGTGCTTGCTGTGCAGGCGGTGGTGTGTGGGGAACCCTGATGGTCTGTGATCGTTAATTCATGTGGTCGCTGTGAAGGTGGTGGTGTGTGGAGAAACCTGAAGGTCTCTGTCCCTTCCTGTGTGTGGTCGCTGTGCAGGTGGTGGTGTGTGGGTAACCCTGATGGTCTGTGTCTCTTCCTGCATGTGTTTGCCCTGCGGGCGGTGGTGTGTGGGGAAACTGACAGTCTGTGTTCCTCTCTGCATGTGGTCGCTGTGCAGGCGGTGCTGTGTGGGGAACCCTGATGGGCTGTGTCCATTCCTGCATGTGGTCGCTGTGGAGGCAGTGGTGTGTTCGGAACCCTGACGGCATGTGTCCTTTTCTGCATGTGGTAGCTGTGTAGGCGTTGGTGTGTGGGGAAGCCTGAAGGTCTGTGTCCCTTCCTGCATGTGGTCGCTGTGCAGGCGGTGGTGTGTGGGGAACACTGACGGGCTGTGTCTCTTCCTGCTTGTGGTCGCTGTGCAGGCGGTGGTGTGTGAGGAAACCTGAAGATCTGTGTCCCTTTGTACATGTGGTCGCTGTGCAGGCGGTGGTGTTTGGGGAACCCTGAAGGTCTGTGTCCCTTCCTGTGTGTAGTCGCTGTGCAGGCGGTGGTGAGTGGGAACCCTGATTGTCTGTGTCCCTTTCGGCATGTGTTCGCTGTGAAGGTGGTGGTGTGTGGAGAACCCTGAATATCTGTGTCCCTTTCTGTGTGTGGTCGCTGTGCAGACTATGGTGTTTGGGGTACACTGATGGTCTGTGTTCCTTCCTTCATGTGGTCGCTGTGCTGGAGGTGGTTTGTGGAAAAACCTGAAGGTTTCTGTCCCTTCCTGTTGGTGGTCCCTGTGCAGGCGGTGGTGTGTGGGGAACTCTGATGGGCTGTGTCCCTTCCTGCATGTGGTCGCTGTGCATTCAGTGGTGTGTGGGAAACCTGACGGTCTCTGTTCCTTCCTGCATGTGGTCGCTGTGCAGGAGTTGGTGTGTGTAGAAATCTGACGGTCTCTGTTCCTTCCTGCATGGGGTCCCTGTGCAGGCCGTGGTGTGTCGGGATCCCTGACAGGCTGTGTCCCTTCCTGCATGTGGTTGCTGTGCTGGCGGTGGTGTGTGGAAATCCTGAAAGTCTGTGTCCCTCCCTGCATGTAGTCGCTGTGCAGGTGGTGGTGTGTGGGGAACCTGACAGTCTGTGTCGCTTCCTGCATGTGGTCGCTGTGCAGGCAGTGGTGTGTGGGGAACCCTGATGGCCTGTGTCCCTTTTTGCATGTGGTCGCTGTGTAGGTGGTGGTGTGTGGGGACGCCTGAAGGTCTGTGTCCCTTCCTGCATGTGGTCGCTGTGCAGGCCATGGTGAATGGGGAACCCTGACTAGCTGTGTCCCTTTCTGCATGTGGTCGCTGTGTAGGCGGTGGTTTGTGGAGAACCCTGAATGTCTGTGTCCCTTTCTGTGTGTGGTCGCTGTGCAGGCGGTAGTGTGTGGGTAATACTGATGGTCTGTGTCCCTTCCTTCATATGGTCGCTGTGCAGTTGGTGGTGTGTGGAGAAACCTGAAGTTCTCTGTCCCTTCTTGTGTGTGGTCGCTGTGCAGGCGGTGGTGTGTGGGGAACCCTAATGGGCTGTGTCCCTTCCTGCATGTGGGCGCTGTTAATTCAGTGGTGTGTGGGAACTCTAACGGTATGTGTCCCTTCCTGCATTTAGTTGCTGTGCAGGTGGAGGTGTGTGGGGAACCCTGACGAACTGTTTCCCTTCCTTCATGTGGTCACTGAGCAGGCAGTGTTGTGCGATGTACCCTGACGGTCTGTGTCCCTTGCTGCATGTGGTCGCTGTACAGGTGGTGGTGTGAGGGGAAACCTGAAGATCTGTGTCCCTTTAAACATGTGGTCGTTGTTCAGGCTGTGGTGTGTGGGGAACCCTGAAGGTCTGTGTCCCTTCCTGTGTGTAGTTGCTCTGCAGGCGGTAGTGTGTGGAGAAACCTGAAGGTCTGTGTCCCTTCCTGAGTGTAGTCGCTGTGCAGGAGGTGGTGTGTGGGGAAATCTGACGGTCTCTGTTCCCTACTGCATATTGTCGCTCTGCAGGCGGTGGTGTGTGAGGAACCCTGAAAGTCTGTGTCCCTTCTTGCATGTAGTCGCTGTGCAGGTGGTGGTGTGTGGGGAAACCTGAAGATCTGTGTCCCTTCCTGCATGCGGTCGCTGTGCAGGCAGTGGTGTGAGGGAAACCTGACTGCCTGTGTCCCTTTCTGCATGTGGTCTCTGTGTAGGCGGTGGTGTGTCAGGAAGCCTGAAGGTCTGTGTCCCTTCCTGCATGTGGTCGCTCTGCAGACGGTGGTGTGTGGGGAACCCTGACGGGCTGTGTCCCTTCCTGCTTGTGGTTGCTGTGTAGGCGGTGGTGTGTGAAGAAGCCTGAAGGTCTGTGTCCCTTTATACATGTGGTTGCTCTGCAGGCGGTGGTGTTTGGGGAACCCTGAAGGTCTGTGACCCTTCCTGTGTGTAGTGGCTGTGCAGGGGGTGGTGTGTGGAACCCTGATTGGCTGTGTCGCTTTCTGCATGTGGTCACTGTGCAGGTGGTGGTGTGTGGAGAATCCTGAATGTCTGTGTCCCTTTCTGTTTGTGGTCGCTGTGCAGGCGGTGGTGTATGGGGAACCCTGATGGTCTGTGTTCTTTAATTCATGTGGTCGCTGTGAAGGTGGTGGTGTGTGGAGAAACCTGAAGGTCTCTGTCCCTTCCTGTGTGTGTTCAGTGTGTAGGCGGTCGTGTGTGGGGAACCCAGATGGGCTGTGTCCCTTCCTATATGTGGTCGCTGTGCATTCAGTGGTGTGTGGGTACCCTGACGTTCTGTGTCCTTTCCTGCATGTAGTTGCTGTGCAGGTGGTGGTGTGTGGGGAACCCTGATGGTCTGTGTTTCCCCCTGCATGTGTTTACTTCGCAGGCGGTGGTGTGTGGGGAACTTGACAGTCTGTGTTCCTCTCTGCATGTGGTCGCTGTGCAGGCGGTGCTGTGTGGGGAACCCTGATGGGCTGTGTCCATTCCTACATGTGGTCGCTGTGCATTCAGTGGTGTGTGGGAACCCTGAAGTTATGTGTCCCTTCCTGCATGTAGTTGCTGTTCAGGTGTTGGTGTGTGGGAAACCCTGATGGTCTGTGTCCCTTCCTGCATGTGGTCCCTGTGCAGGTGGTGGTATGTAGGGAAACCTTAAGATCTATGTCCCTTTCTACATGTGGTCGCTGTTCAGGCGGTGGTGTGTGGGGAACCTGATGGACTGTGTTCCTTCCTGCATGTGGTCGCTGTGCAGGCAGTGGTGTGTGGGAAAAACTGAAGGTCTGTGTCCCTTCCTGCAAGTGGTCGCTGTGCAGGCAGTGGTGTGTGGGGAACCCTGATGGCCTGTGTGCTTTTGCATGTGGTCGCTCTGTAGGCGCTGGTGTGTAGGGAAGCCTGAAGGTCTGTGTCTCTTCCTGCATGTCGTTGCTGTGCAGGCCGTGGTGAATGGGGAATCCTGACTAGCTGTGTCCCTTTCTGCATGTGGTCGCTGTGTAGGCGGTGGTGTGTGGAGAACCCTGAATGTCTGTGTCCCTTTCAGTGTGAGGTCGCTGTGCAGGCGGTCGTGTGTGGGTAATACTGATGGTCTGTGTCCCTTCCTGCATATGGTCGCTGTGCAGGCGGTGGTGTGTGGGGAACCATGACGGGCAGTGTCCCTTCCTGCATGTGGTCGCTGTGCGGGCGGTGGTGTGTGAAAACCCTGACAGTCTGTGTCCCTTCCTGCATGTACTCAATGTGCAGGCGATGGTGTGTGGGGAAACCTGACGGTCTGTGTCCATTCCTGCATGTGTTCGCTGAATAAGCAGTGGTTTTTGGGGGACTTTGATGGGCTGTGTCCCTTCCCGCTTGTGGTCGTTGTGCATTCAGTGGTGTGTGGGAACCCTGACGGTCTGTGTCCCTTCCTGCATGTGGTCGCTGTGCAGGTGGTGGTGTGTGGGGAAACCTGAAGATCTGTGTTCCTGTCTACATGTAGTTTCTGTTCAGGCGGTGGTGTGTGGGGAAACCGGATGGGCTGTGTTCCTTCCTGCATGTGGTCGCTGTGCAGGCGGTGGTGTGTGGGGAACCCGATGGGCTGTGTCTCTTCCTGCATGTGGTTGCCCTGTGGGCGGTGGTGTGTGGAAACCCGGACAGTCTGTGTCTCTTACTGCATGTACTCGCTGTGCAGGAGTTGGTGTGTGGAAACCCTGAAGGTCTGTGTCCCTTCCTGTGTGTAGTCGCTGTGCAAGCGGTGGTTTGTGGGAACCCTGATTTTCTGTGTCCCTTTCTGCATGTGGTCACTGTGCAGGTGGTGGTGTGTGGAGAACCCTGAATGTCTCTGTCCCTTTTGTGTGTGGTCACTGTGATTGCGGTGGTGTGTGGAGAACCCTGATTGTCTGTGTCCCTTCCTTCATGTGGTTGCTGTGCAGGCGGTGGTGTGTGGGGAACCCTGATGGGCTGTGTTTCTTCCTGCATGTGGTCGCTGTGCATTCAGTGGTGTGTGGGAACCCTGCCGGTCTGTGTCCCTGTCTGCATGTAGTCGCTGTGCAGGTGGTGGTGCATAGGGAACCCTGACGGTCTGTGTTCCTTCCTGCATGTGGTCGCTGTGCAGGTGATGGTGTGTGGGTAAACCTGAAGATCTGTGTCCCTTTCTACATATGGACGCTGTTCAGGCGGTGGTGTGTGGGGAAATCTGATGGGCTGTGTTCCTTCCTGCATGTGGTCGCTGTGCAGGTGGTGTTGTGTGGGGAAACCTGAAGGTCTGTGTCCCTTTCTGCATGTGGTCGCTGTGCAGGAGTGGTATGTGGGGAAACCTGATGGTCTCTGTTCCTTCCTGCATGTGGTTGCTGTACAGGCAGTGGTGTGTGGGGAACCCTGACGGTCTGTGTCCCTTCCTGCATGTGGTCGCTGTGCAGGCCGTGGTGAATGGGGAACCCTGACTAGCTGTGTCCCTTTCTGCATGTGGTCGCTGTGTAGGCGGTGGTGTGTGGAGAACCCTTAATGTCTGTGTCCCTTTCTGTGTGTGGTCGCTGTGCAGGCGGTCGTGTGTGGGTAATACTGATGGTCTGTGTTCCATCCTTCATATGGTCGCTGTGCAGTTGGTGGTGTGTGGAGAAACCTGAAGTTCTCTGTCCCTTCCTGTGTGTTGTCGTTGTGCAGGCTGTGGTGTGTGGGGAACTTTGACGGTCTGTGTCTTTTTCTGCATATGGTGGCAGTGCAGGTCGTGGTGTGTGGGGAAACCTGACGGACTCTCTCCCTTCCTGTATGTGGTCCCTTTGCAGGAGGTGGTGTGTGGTCAACCCTGATGGGCTGTGTCCCTTCCTGCATGTGGTCGCTGTGCATTCAGTGGTTTGTGGGAACCCTGACTGTCTGTGTCCTTTCCTACATGTAGTAGCTGTGCAGGTGATGGTGTGTGGGGAACCCTGATGGTCTGTTTCCCTTCCTGCATGTTTTGCTGTGCAAGCGGTGGTGTGTGGGAATCTGACAGTCTGTGTTCCTCTCTGCATGTGGTCGCTGTGCAGGCGGTGGTGTGTGAGGAACCCTGACGTTCTGTGTCTTTTCCTGCATGTGGTTGCTGTGCAGGTGGTGGTGTGCAGGGAATCCTGACGGGCTGTGTCCCTTGCTGCATGTGGTCGCTGTGCGAGCGGTGGTGTGTGAAAACCTGACAGTCTGTGTCCCATCCTGCATGTAGTCAATGTGCAGGCGATGGTGTGTGGGGAACCCTGACGGTCTGTGTCTCTTCATGCATGTGGTCGCTGTGCAGGCTGTGGTGTGTGGGGGGGGACTTTTTCGGTCTGTGTCATTTTCTGCGTGTGGTCGCAGTGCAGGTGGTGGTGTGTGGAGAAACCTGAAGGACTCTGTCCCTTCCTGTTTGTGGTCCCTTTGCAGGAGGTGGTGTGTGGTCAACCCTGATGGGCTGTGTCCCTTTCTGCATGTGGTCGCTGTGCATTCAGTGGTGTGTGGGAACCCTGATGGTCTGTGTCCTTTCCTGCATGTTGTAGCTGTGCAGGTGGTGGTGTGTGGGGAACCCTAATGGTCTGTTTCCCTTTCTGCATGTTTTGCTGTGCAGGCGGTGGTGTGAGGTGACCCTTACAATCTGTGTTCCTCTCTCCATGTGGTTGCTGTGCAGGCGGTGGTGTGTGGTGACCCTGATGGGCTGTGTCCCTTCCTACATGTGGTCGCTGTGCATTCAGTGGTGTGTGGAAACCCTGATGGTCTGTGTCCTTTCCTGCATGTTGTATCTGTGCAGGTGGTGGTGTGTGGGGAACCCTGACAGTCTGTGTCCCTTCCTGCATGCGGTCGCTGTGCAGGCAGTGGTATCTGGGGAACCCTGACTGCCTGTGTCCATTTCTGCATGTGGTAGCTGTTTAAGGGGTGGTGTGTGAGGAACCCTGAAGGTCTGAGTCCATTCCTGCATGTGGTGGCTCTGCAGACGGTGGTGTGTAGGGAACCCTGACGGGCTGTGTCCCTTCCTGCTTGTGGTCGCTGTGCAGGCGGTGGTGTGTGGGAAAATCTGAAGATTAGTGTCCCTTTCTACATGTGGTCGCTGTGCAAGCGGTGGTGTTTGGGGAACCCTGAAGGTCTGTGACCCTTCCTGTGTGTAGTGGCTGTGCAGGCGGTGGTGTGTGGGAACCCTGATTGTCTGTGTCCCTTTCTGCATGTGGTCGCTGTGCAGGTGGTGGTGTGTGGAGAACCCTGAATATCTGTGTCCCTTTCTGTGTGTGGTCGCTGTGCAGGCTATGGTGTTTGGGGTACACTGATGGTCTGTGTCCCTTCGTTCATGTAGTCGCTGTGCTGGTGGTGGTTTTTGGAAAAACCTGAAGGTCTCTGTCCCTTCCTGTTGGTGGTCGCTGTGCAGGCAGTGGTGTGTGGGGAACCCTGATGGTCTGTGTCCCTTCCTGCATATGGTCGCTGTGCATTCAGTGGTGTGTGGGAACCCTGATGGTCTGTGTCCTTTCCTGCATGTTGTAGCTGTGCAGGTGGTGGTGTGTGGGGAAATCTGAAGATCTGTGTCCCTTTCTACATGTGGTCGCTGTGCAGGCGGTGGTGTTGGGGAACCCTGAAGGTCTGTGACCCTTCCTGTGTGTAGTGGCTGTGCAGGCGGTGGTGTGTGGGAACCCTGATTGTCTGTGTCCCTTTCTGCATGTGGATGCTGTGCAGGTGGTTGTGTGTGGAGAACCCTGAATATCTGTATCCTTTTCTGTGTTTGCTCACTGTGCAGGTTATGGTGTTTGGGGTACAATGATGGTCTGTGTCCCTTCCTTCATGTAGTCGCTGTGCTGGTGGTGGTTTGTGGAAAAACCTGAAGGTCTCTGTCCCTTCCTGTTGGTGGTCGCTGTGCAGGCGGTGGTGTGTGGGGAACCCTGATGGGCTGTGTCCCTTCCTGCATGTGGTCGCTGTGCATTCAGTGGTCTGTGGAAAACCTGATGGTCTCTGTTCCTTCCTGCATGTGGTCGCTATGCAGCAGTTGGAATGTGGAGAAATCTGAGGGTCTCTGTCCCTTCCTGCATGTGGTTGCTGTGCTGGCGGTGGTGTGTGGAAATCCTGACAGTCTGTGTTTCTCCCTGCATGTAGTCGCTGTGCAGGTGGTGGTGTGTGGGGAACCCTGACAGTCTGTGTCCCTTCCTGCATGTGGTCGCTGTGCAGGCAGTGGTGTGTGGGGATCCCTGATGGTCTGTGTCCCTTCCTGCATGTGGTCGCTGTGCAGGCAGTGGTGTGTGGGGAACCCTGATGGCCTGTGTCCCTTTTTGCATGTGGTCGCTGTGTAGGCGCTGGTGTGTGGGGAAGCCTGAAGGTCTGTGTCTCTTCCTGCATGTGGTCGCTGTGCAGGCGGTGGTGAATGGGTAATCCTGACTAGCTGTGTCCCTTTCTGCATGTGGTCGCTGTGTAGGCGGTGGTGTGTGGAGAACCCTGAAGGTCTGTGACCCTTCCTGTGTGTAGTGGCTGTGCAGGCGGTGGTGTGTGGGAACCCTGATTGTCTGTGTCCCTTTCTGCATGTGGTCGCTGTGCAGGTGGTTGTGTGTGGAGAACCCTGAATATCTGTGTCCTTTTCTGTGTTTGGTCACTGTGCAGGTTATGGTGTTTGGGGTACACTGATGGTCTGTGTCCCTTCCTTCATGCAGTCGCTGTGCTGGTGGTGGTTTGTGGAAAAACCTGAAGGTCTCTGTCCCTTCCTGTTGGTGGTCGCTGTGCAGGCGGTGGTGTGTGGGGAACGCTGACGGGCTGTGTCCCTTCCTGCATGTGGTCGCTGTGCGAGCGGTGGTGTGGGAAAACCTGACAGTCTGTGTCCCATCCTGCATGTAGTCAATGTGCAGGCGATGGTGTGTGGGGAACCTTGATGGTCTGTGTCCATTCCTGCATGTGGTCGCTGTGCAGGCAGTGGTGTTTGGGGAACCCTGATGGGCTGTGTCACTTCCTGTATGTGGTCGTTGTGCATTCAGTGGTGTGTGGGAACCCTGACGGTCTGTGTCCCTTCATGCTTGTAGTCGCTGTGCAGGCTGTAGAGTGTGGGGGGGGACTTTGACGGTCTGTGTCTTTTTCTGCATGTGGTCGCAGTGCAGGTGGTGGTTTGTGGAGAAACCTGACGGACTCTGTCCCTTCCTGTTTGTGCTCCCTTTGCAGGAGGTGGTGTGTGGTCAACCCTGATGGGCTGTGTCCCTTTCTGCATGTCGTCGCTGTGCATTCAGTGGTGTGTGAACCCTGACGGTCTGTGTCCTTTCCTGCATGCAGTAGCTGTGCAGGTGGTGGTGTGTGGTGAACCCTGATCGTCTGTTTTCCTACCTGCATGTTTTGCTGTGCAGGCGGTGGTGTGTGGGGAACCCTGACGGTCTGTGTCTTTTCCTGCATGTGGTTGCTGTGCGGTCGGTGGTGTGTGGGGAACCCTGACTGCCTGTGTCCCTTCCTGCATGTAGTCGCTGTGCCGGCGGTGGTGTGTGGGGAACCCTGACAGTCTGTGTCCATTCCTGCATGTGTTCGCTGTGCAGGCAGTGGTGTGTGGGGTTTCTGATGGGCTGTGTCCCTTCCTGCATGCGGTCGCTGTGCATTCAGTGGTGTTTGGGAACCCAGACGGTCTGTGTCCCTTCCTGCATGTAGTGGCTGTGCAAGTGGTGGTGTGTGGGGAACCCTGATGGTCTGTGTCCCTTCCTTCATGTTGTCACTGAGCAGGCAGTGGTGTGCGGGGAACCCTGACGGTCTGTGTCCCTTTTTGCATGTGCTCGCTGTGCTGGTGGTGATGTGTGGGAAACAAAAGTTTTGTGTCCCTTTCTGCATGTGGTCGCTGTGCAGGGGGTGGTGTGTGGGGAACCCTGATGGTCTGTGTCTCTTCCTTGATTTGGTCGCTGTGCAGGCAGTGGTGTGTGGGAAACCCTGACTGTCTGTGTTCCTTCCTGCTTGTGGTCGCTGTGCAGGCCTTGGTGTGTGGGAAACCCTGAAGGTCTGTGTCTATTCCTGCATGTGGTCGCTGTGCAGGAGGTGGTGTGTGGGGAAATCTGACGGTCTCTGTTCCTTCCTTCATGTGCTCGGTGTGCAGGCGTTGGTGTGTGGAAAACCCTGACAGTCTGTGTTTCTTCCTCCATGTGGTCGTTGTGCGGGCGGTAGTGTTTGGAAATCCCGACAGTCTGTGTCCCTTCCTGCATGTTGTCGCTGTGCAGGTGGTGGTGTGTGGAAACCCTGAAGGTCTGTGTCCCTTCCTGTCTGTAGTCGCTGTGCACGCGGTGGTGTGTGGTAACCCTGATTATCTGTGTCCCTTCCTGCATGTGGTCGCTGTGCATTCAGTGGTGTGTGGGTACCCTGACGGTCTGTGTCCCTTCCTGCATGTAGTCGCTGTGCAGGTCGTGGAGTGTGGGGAACCCTGATGGTCTGTGTCCCTTCCTGCATGTGTTTGCTGCACAGGCGGTGGTGTGTGGGGAACCTGACAGTCTGTGTTCCTCTCTGATTGTGGTCGCTGTGCAGGCACTGGTGTGTGGGGAACCCTGATGGGCTGTGTCCATTCCTGCATGTGGTCCCAGTGCATTCAGTGGTGTGTGGGAACCCTGAAGTTATGTGTCCCTTCCTTCATGTGGTCGCTGTGCAGGTGGTGTTATGTGGGGAAACCTTAAGATCTGTGTCCCTTTCTACATTTGTTCGCTGTTCAGGAGGTGGTGTGTGGGGAACCTGATGGACTGTGTTCCTTCCTGCCTGTGGTCGCTGTGCAGGCAGTGGTTTGTGGGAAATCCTGAAGGTCTGTGTCCCTTCCTGTATGTGGTCGTTGTGCAGGAGGTGCTGTGTGGGGAAATATGACAGTCTCTGTTGCTTCCTGCATGTAGTCAATGTGCAGGCGATGGTGTGTGGGGAACCCTGACGGTCTGTGTCCATTCCTGCCTGTGGCAGCTGTGCAGGCAGTGGTGTTTGGGGAACCCTGATGGCTGTGTCCCTTCCTGTATGTGGTCGGTGTGCATTCAGTGGTGGTGTGTGGGTAACCCTGATGGTCTGTGTCCCTTCCTTCATGTGGTAACTGAGCAGGCAGTGGTGTGTTGGGATCCCTGACGGTCTGTGTCCCTTCCTGCATGTGGTCGCTGTGCAGGTGGTGGTGTTTGGGGAAACCTGAAGATCTGTGTCCCTTTCTACATGTGGTTGCTGTTCAGGCGGTGGTGTGTGGGGAACCCTGATGGGCTGTGTTCCTTCTTGCATGTGGTCGCTGTGCATGCGGTGGTGTGTGGGGAACCCGATGGGCTGTGTCTCTTCCTGCATGTGGTTGCCCTGCGTGCGGTGTTGTGTGGAAACCCGGACAGTCTGTGTCCCTTCCTGCATGTAGTCGCTGTGCAGGTGGTGGTGTGTGGAAACCCTGAAGGTCTGTGTCCCTTCATGTGTGTAGTCGCTGTGCAGGCGGTTGTGTGGGAACCCTGATTGTCTGTGTCCCTTTCTGCATGTGGTCACTGTGCAGGTGGTGGTGTGTGGAGAACTCTGAATGTCTCTGTCCCTTTTGTGTGTGGTCGCTGTGAATGCGGTGGTGTGTGGAGAATCCTGATGGTCTGTGTCCCTTTCTGTTTATGGTCGCTGTGCAGGCGGTGGTGTGTGGGGAACCCTAATGGGCTGTGTTCCTTCATTCTTGTGGTCGCTGTGAAGGTGGTGGTGTGTGGAGAAACCTGAAGGTCTTTGTCCCTTCCAGTGTGTGGTCGCTGTGCAGGCGGTGGTGTGTGGGGAACCCTGATGGGCTGTGTCCCTTCCTGCATGTAGTCGCTGTGCAGGTGGTGGTGTGTGGGGAACCCTGATGGTCTGTGTCCCTTCCTGCATGTGTTTGCTGCACAGGCGGTGGTGTTTGGGGAACCTGACAGTCTGTGTTCCTCTCTGCATGTGGTCGCTGTGCAGGTGGTGGTGTGTGGGGAACCCTGATGGTCTGTGTCCATTCCTGCATGTGGTCGCTGTGTAGGCAGTGGTGTGTGGGGAACCCTGACGGCATGTGTCCCTTTCTGCATGTGGTCGCTGTGTAGGCCGTGATGTGTCGGGAAGCCTGAAGGTCTGTGTCCCTTCCTGCATGTGGTCGCTGTGCAGGCGGTGATGTGTGGGGAACACTGACGGGCTGTGTCCCTTTCTGCTTGTAGTCGCTGTGCATGCAGTGGTGTGTGAGGAAACCTGAAGATATGTGTCCCTTTGTACATGTGTTCGCTGTGCAGGCGGTGGAGTTTGGGAACCCTGATTGTCTGTGTCCCTTTCTGCATGTGGTCGCTGTGCAGGTGGTGGTGTGTGGAGAACCCTGAATATCTGTGTCCCTTTCTGTGTGTGGTCGCTGTGCAGGCTATGGTGTGTGGGGAACACTGATGGTCTCTGTCCCTTCCTTCATGTGGTCGCTGTGCAGGTGGTGGTGTGTGGAAAAACCTGAAGGTCTCTGTCCCTTCCTGTTTGTGGTCGCTGTGCAGACGGTGGTGTGTGGGAACCCTGACAGGCTGTGTCCCTCCCTGCATGTAGTCGCTGTGCAGGTGGAGGTGTGTGGGGAACCCTGACAGTCTGTGTCCCTTTCTGCATGTGGTTGCTGTGCAGGAAGTGGTGTGTAGGGAACCCTGTTGGCCTGTGTCCCTTTCTGCATGTGGTCGCTGTGTCGGTGGTGGTGTGTGGGGAAGCCTGAAGGTCTGTGTCCTTTCCTGCATGTGGTCGCTTTGCAGGCCATGGTGAATGGTGAACCCTGTCTAACTGTGTCTCTTTCTTAATGTGGTCGTTGTGTAAACGGTGGTGTGTGGAGAACCCTGAATGTCTGTGTCCCTTTCTGTGTGTGGTCGCTGTGCAAGCAGTGGTGTGTGGGGAATACTGATGGTCTGTGTCCCTTCCTTCATGTGGTCGCTGTGCAGGTGGTGGTGTGTGGAGAAACCTGAAGGTCTCTGTCCCTTCCTGTGTGTGGTCGCTGTGCAGGCGGTGGTGTGTGTGGAGCCCTGACGGTCTGTGTCCCTTTCTGCATGTGGTCGTAGAGCAGGTGGTGGTGTGTAGAGAATTCTGAAGTTCTCTGTCCCCTCCTGTTTGTGGTCGCTTTGCAGACGGTGTTGTGTGGAGAACCCTGATGGGCTGTGTCCCATCCTGCATGTTGGCGCTGTGCATTCAGTGATGTGTGGGTACTCTGATGGTATGTGTCCCTTCCTGCATGTAGTTGCTGTGCAGGTGGTGGTGTATGGGGAACCCTGACGGTCTGTGTCCTTTCCTTCATGTGGTCACTGAGCAGGCAGTGGTGTGTGAAGAACCCTGACGGTCTGTGTCCCTTCCTGCATGTGGTCGCTGTACAGGTGGTGGTGTGAGGGGAAACCTTAAGATCTGTGTCCCTTTCTACATGTGGTCGCTGTTCAGGCGGTGGTGTGTGGGGAAAGCTGAAGGACTGTGTCCCTTCCTGTGTGTAGTCGCTGTGCACGCGGTAGTGTGTGGGGAACCCTGAAGGTCTGTGTCCCTTCTGTGTGTAATTGCAGTGCAGGAGGTGGTGTGTGGGGAAATCTAATGGTCTCTGTTCCCTCCTGCATATTGTCGCTCTGCAGGCGGTGGTGTGTGGGGAACCCTGAAGGTCTGTGTCCCTTCTGTGTGTAGTTGCAGTGCAGGAGGTGGTGTGTGGGGAAATCTAATGGTCTCTGTTCCCTCCTGCATATTGTCGCTCTACAGGCGGTGGTGTGTGGGGAACCCTAACGGTCTGTGTCTCTTCTAGCTGGTAGTCGCTGTGCAGGTGGTGGTGTGTGGGGAAACCTGACAATCTGTGTCCCTTCCTGCATTCGGTCGCTGTGCAGGCAGTGGTGTGTGGGGAAACCTTACTGCCTGTGTCCCTTTCTGCATGTGGTCACTCTTTTGGCAGTGGTGTGTGGGGAACCCTTACGGGCTGTGTCCCTTCCTGCTTGTGGTCGCTGTGTAGACGGTGGTGTGTGGGGAAGCCTGAAGGTCTGTATCCCTTTCTGCATGTGGTTGCTGTGCAGGCGGTTGTGTTTGGGGAACTCTGAATTTCTATGACCCTTCCTGTGTGTAGTGGCTGTGCAGAGGGTGGTGTGTGGGAACCCTGTTTGGCTGTGTCCCTTTCTGTATGTGGTCACTGAGCAGGTTGTGGTGTGTGGAGAATCCTGAATGGCTGTGTCCCTTTCTGTTTGTGGTCGCTGTGCAGGTGGTGGTATGTAGGGAAACCTTAAGTTCTGTGTCCCTTTCTACATGTGGTCGCTGTTCAGGCGGTGGTGTGTGGGGAACCTGATGGACTGTGTTCCTTCCTGCATTTGGTCACTGCGCAGGCAGTGGTGTGTGGGAAACCCTGAAGGTCTGTGTCCCTTCCTGCATGTGGTCGCTGTGCAGGAGGTGGTGTGTGGGGAAATCTGACGGTCTCTGTTCCTTCCTGCATGTGGTCGCTGTGCAGGCGGTGGTGTGTGGGGAACCCTGATGGCTCTGTACCTTCCTGCATGTGGTTGCTGTGCGGGCGTTGGTGTGTGAAAACCCAGACAGTCTGTGTCCCTTCCTGCATGAGGTCAATGTGCAGGCAATGGTATGTGTTGGAAACCTGAAAGTCTGTGTCCATTCCTGCATGTGGTCGCTGTGCAGGCAGTGGTGTTTGGGGGACCTTAATGGGCTGTGTCCCTTCTTGTATGTGGTCGTTGTGCATTCAGTGGTGTGTGGGAACCCTGACCGTCTGTGTCCCTTCCTGCATGTGGTCGCTGTGCAGGTGGTGGTGTTTGGGGAAACCTGAAGATCTGTGTCACTCTCTACATGTAGTTGCTGTTTAGGCGGTGGTGTGTGGAGAACCCGATGGGCTGTGTCTCTTCCTGCATGTGGTTGCCCTGCGGGAGGTGGTGTGTGGAAACCCGGATAGTATGTGTCCCTTCCTGCATGTAGTCGCTGTGCAGGTGGTGGTGTGTGGAAATCCTAAAAGTCTGTGTCCCTTCCTTTGTGTAGTCGCTGTGCAGGCGGTGGTGCGTGGAAACCCTGATTGTCTGTGTCCCATTCTGCATGTGGTCACTGTGCAGGTGGTGGCGTGTGGAGAACCCTGATAGTCTCTGTCCCTTTTGTGTGTGGTCGTTGTGAATGTGGTGCTGTGTGGAGAAACCTGATGGTCTGTGTCCCTTCCTTCATGTTGTCGCTGTGCAGGCGGTGGTGTGTGAGAACCCTGCCGGTCTGTGTCCCTGTCTGCATGTAGTCGCTGTGCAGGTGGTGGTGCGTAGGGAACCCTTACCGTCTGTGTTCCTTCCTGCATGTGGTCGCTGTGCAGGTGGTGGTGTGTGGGTAAACCTGAAGATCTGTGTCCCTTTCTACATATGGTCGCTGTTCAGGCGGTGGTGTGTGGGGAAATCTGATGGGCTGTGTTCCTTCCTGCATGTGGTCGCTGTGCAGGCGGTGGTGTGTGGGGAAACCTGAAGGTCTGTGTCCCTTTCTGCATGTGGTCGCTGTGCAGGAGGTGGTGTGTGGGGAAACCTGATGGTCTCTGTTCCTTCCTGCATATGTTCGCTGTACAGGCGCTGGTATGTGTGGGAACCCTGATGATCTGTGTCCCTTCCTGCATGTGGTTGGTATGCAGAGGGTGGTTTATGGGAAACAAAATGTTTGTGTTCCTTCCTGCATGTGGTAGCTGTGCAGGGGTTGGTGTGTGGGGAACCCTGTTGGTCTGTGTTCCTTTATTCATGTGGTCGCTGTGCAGGCAGTGGTGTGTGGGGAACCCTAATGGTCTGTGTCCCTTCCTGCATGTAGTCGCTGTGCAGGTAGTGGTGTGTGGGGAACCCTGAATGTCTCTGTCCCATTCCGTATGTGGTCGCGGTGCAGGCGGTGGTGTGTGGGGAACCCTGATGGTCTGTGTCCCTTCTTTCATGTGGTCGCTGTGCATGTGGTGGTGTGTGAAGAAACCTGAATGTCTCTGTCCCTTCCTGTGTGTGTTCGCTGTGCAGGCTGTGGTGTGTGGGGAACTTTGACGGTCTGTGTCTTTTTCTGCATGTGGTCGCAGTGCAGGTGGTGGTGTGTGGAGAAACCTGAAGGTCTCTGTCCCTTCCTGTTTGTGGTCCCTTTGCAGGAGGTGGTGTGTGGGGAACCCTAATTGTCTGTTTCCCTTCCTGCATGTTTTGCTGTGCAGGCGGTGGTGTGTGGGGATCCCTGATGGGCTGTGTCCATTCCTGCATGTGGTCGCTGTGCATTTAGTGGTGTGTGAAAACCCTGACGGTTGTGTCCCTTCCTGCACGTAGTTGCTGTGGAGATGGTGGTGTGTAGGGAACCCTGACGGTCTCTGTCCCTTCCTGCATGTGGTCGCTGTGCAGTTGGTGGTGTTTGGGGAAACCTGAAGATATGTGTCCCTTTTTAAATATGGTCGTTGTTCAGGCAGTGGTGTGTGGGGAAATCTGATGGGCTGTGTTACTTCCTACATGTGGTCGCTGTGCAGGCGGTGGTGTGTGAAAAACCTGACGGTCTGTGTCCCGTCCTGCATGTGGTTGCTGTACAAGTGGTGTTGTGAGGGGAAACCTGAAGATCTGTGTCCCATTCTACATGTGGTCGCTGTTCAGGCGGTGGTGTGTGGGGTTCAATGAAGGACTGTGTCCCTTCCTGTGTGTAGTCGCTGTGCAGGCGGTAGTGTCTCAGGAACCCTGAAGGCCTGTGTCCCTTCCTGTGTGTAGTCGCTGTTCAGGATGTGGTGTGTAGGGAAATCTGACGGTCTCTGTTCCCTCCTGAATATTTTCGCTCTGCAGGCGGTGGTGTGTGGGGAACCATGACGGGCTGTGTCCCTTCCTGCATGTAGTTGCTGTGCGGGCGGTGGTGTTTAAGAACCCTGACGGTCTGTGTCCCTTCCTGCATGTAGTCGCTGTGCACGTGGTGGTGTGTGGGGAACCCTGACAGTCTGTGTCCCTTCCTGCATGCGGGCGCTGTGCAGGCAGTGGTGTTTGGGGAACCCTGATGGGCTGTTCTCTTCCTGTATGTGGTCCGTGTGCATTCAGTGGTGTGTGGGAACCCTGACTGTCTGTGTCCCTTCCTGCATGTGGTCGCTGTGCACGTGGTGGTGTGTGGGTAACCCTGATGATCTGTGTCCCTTCCTTCATGTGGTCACTGAGAAGGCAGTGGTGTGTGGGGATCTCTGACGATCTGTGTCCCTTCTTGCATGTGGTCGCTGTGCAGGTGGTGGTGCGTGGGGAACCCTGACGGTCTCTGTTCCTTCCTGCATGTGGTCGCTGTGCAGGCGGTGGTGTGTGGGGAACCCAGATGGTCTGTGTCCCTTCCTGCATGTGGTCGCTGTGCAGGCCATGGTGAATGGGGAACCCTGACTAGCTGTGTCCCTTTCTGCATGTGATCGCTGTGTAGGCGGTGGTGTGTGGAGAACCCTGAATGTCTGTGTCCCTTTCTGTGTGTGGTCGCTGTGCAGGCGGTCGTGTGTAGGAAATACTGATGGTCTGTGTCCCTTTCTGCATGTGGTCGCAGAGCAGGTGGTGGTGTGTAGAGAATCCTGAAGTTCTCTGTCCCCTCCTGTTTGTGGTCGCTGTGCAGGCGGTGGTGTGTGGGGAACCCTGATGGGCTGTGTCCCTTCCTGCATGTGGGCGCTGTGCATTCAGTGGTGTGTGGGAACTCTGACGGTATGTGTCCCTTCCTGCATGTAGTTGCTGTGCAGGTGGTGGTGTGTGGGGAACCCTGACGAACTGTTTCCCTTCCTTCATGTGGTCACTGAGCAGGCAGTGGTGTGTGAAGAACCCTGACGGTCTGTGTCCTTTCCTGCATGTGGTCGCTGTACAGTTGGTGGTGTGAGGGGAAACCTGAAGATCTGTGTCCCTTTCTACATGTGGTCGCTGTTCAGGCGGTGGTGTGTGGGGAACCCTGAAGGTCTGTGTCCCTTCCTGTGTGTAGTCGCTGTGCAGGAGGTGGTGTGTGGGGAAATCTGACGGTCTCTGTTCCCTACTGCATATTGTCGCTCTGCAGGCGGTGGTGTGTGGGGAACCCTGACGGTCTGTGTCCCTTCTTGCATGTAGTCGCTGTGCAGGAGGTGATGTGTGGGGAAACCTGACAATCTGTGTCCCTTCCTGCATGCGGTCGCTGTGCAGGCAGTGGTGTGGGGGAAACCTGACTGCCTGTTTTTCTTTCTGCCTGTGGTCGCTGTGTAGGCGGTGGTGTGTCGGGAAGCCTGAAGGTCTGTGTCCCTTCCTGCATGTGGTCGCTCTGCAGGCGGTGGTGTGTGGGGAACCTGACGGGCTGTGTCCATTCCTGCTTGTGGTCGCTGTGTAGGCGGTGGTGTGTGGGGAAGCCTGAAGGTCTGTGTCCCTTTCTTCATGTGGTTGCTGTGCAGGCGGAGGTGTTTGGAGAACCCTGAAGGTCTGTGACCCTTCCTGTGTGTAGTGGCTGTGCAGGCGGTGGTGTGTGGGGAACCCTGATGGGCTCTGTCCCATCATGTGGTCGCTGTGCATTCAGTGGTGTTTGGGAACCCTGACGGTCTGTGTCCCTTCCTGCATGTGGTCGCTCTGCAGATGATGGTGTGTGGGGAACCCTGATGGTCTATGTCCCTTCCTGCATGTGTTTGCTGCACAGGTGGTGATGTGTGGAACCTGACAGTCTGTGTTCCTCTCTGCATGTGGTGGCTGTGAAGGCACTGGTGTGTGGGGAACCCTGATGGGCTGTGTCCATTCCTGCATGTGGTCGCTGTGCATTCAGTGGTGTGTGGGAACCCTAAAATTATGTGTCCCTTCCTGCATGTGGTCCCTGTGCAGGTGGTGTTATGTGGGGAAACCTTAAGATCTGTGTCCCTTTCTACATTTGTTCGCTGTTCAGGCGGTGCTGTGTGGGGAACCTGATGGACGGTGTTCCTTCCTGCCTGTGGTCGCTGTGCAGGCAGTGGTGTGTGGGAAATCTTGAAGGTCTGTTTCCCTTCCTGCATGTGGTCGCTGTGCAGGAGGTGGTGTATGGGGAAACATGATGGTCTCAGTTCCTTCCTGCATGTGGTCGCTGTGCAGGCGGTGGTGTGTGGGGAACCCTGACGGGCTGTGTCCCTTCCTGCATGTGGTCCCTGTGCGGTCGATCGTGTTTGAAAAATCTGACAGTCTGTGTCCCTTCCTGCATGTAGTCAATGTGCAGGCGATGGTGTATGGGAAAACCTTACGGTCTGTGTCCATTCCTGCATGTGGTCGCTGTGCAGGCAGTGGTGTTTGGGGAACCCTGATGGCTGTGTCCCTTCCTCTATGTGGTTGCTATGCAGGGGGTGGTTTATGGGAAACAAAATGTTTGTGTCCCTTCCTGCATGTGGTCGCTGTGCAGGGGGTGGTGTGTGGGGAACCCTGATGGTCTGTGTTCCTTCTTTCATGTGGTCGCTGTGCAGGCAGTGGTGTGTGGGAACCCTGACGGTCTGTGTCCCTTCCTGCATGTGGTCGCTGTGCTGGTGGTGGTGTGTGGGTAACCCTGATGGTCTGTGTCCCTTCATTCATGTGGTCACTGAGCAGTCAGTGGTGTGTGGGGATCCCTGACGGTCTGTGTCCCTTCCTGCATGTAGTCAATGTGCAGGCAATGGTATGTGGGGAAACCCTGAAAGTCTGTGTCCATTCCTGCATGTGGTCGCTATGAAGGCAGTGGTGTTTAGGGGACTTTGATGGGCTGTGTCCCTTCTTGTATGTGGTCATTGTGCATTCAGTGGTGTGTGGGTACCCTGACGGTCTGTGTCCCTTCCTGCATGTGGTCGCTGTGCAGTTGGTGGTGTGTGGGGAAACCTGAAGATCTGTGTCCCTTTCTACATGTGGTTGCTGTTCAGGCGGTGGTGTGTGGGTAACCCTGATGGGCTGTGTACCTTCCTGCATGTGGTCGCTGTGCAGGCGGTGGTGTGTGGGGAACCCGATGGGCTGTATCTCTTCCTGCATGTGGTTGCCCTGCGTGCGGTGTTGTGTGGAAACCTGGACAGTCTGTGTCCCTTCCTGCATGTAGTCGCTGTGCAGGTGGTGGTGTGTGGGAACCCTGAAGGTCTGTGTCCCTTCCTGTGTGTAGTCGCTGTGCAGGCGGTGGTGTGTGGGAACCCTGATTGTCTGTGTCCCTTCCTGCATGTGGTCACTGTGCAGGTGGTGGTGTGTGGAGAACCCTGAATGTCTGTGTCCTTTTTGTGTGTGGTCGCTGTGAATGCGGTGGTGTGTGAAGAATCCTGATGGTCTGTGTCCCTTTCTGTTTGTGGTCGCTGTGCAGGCGGTGGTGTGTGGGGAACCCTGATGGGCTGTGTTCCTTCATTCTTGTGGTCGCTGTGAAGGTGGTGGTGTGTGGAGAAACCTGAAGGTCTCTGTCCCTTCCTGTGTGTGGTCGCTGTGCAGGCAGTGCTGTGTGGGGAACCCTGATGGGCTGTGTTTCTTCCTGCATGTAGTCGCTGTGCAGGCGGTGGTGTGTGGGGAACCCTGATGGGCTGTGTCCCTTCCTGCATGTGGGCGCTGTGCATTCAGTGGTGTGTGGGAACTCTGACGGTATGTGTCCCTTCCTGCATGTAGTTGCTGTGCAGGTGGTGGTGTGTGGGGAACCCTGACGAACTGTTTCCCTTCCTTCATGTGGTCACTGAGCAGGCAGTGGTGTGTGAAGTACCCTGACGGTCTGTGTCCTTTCCTGCATGTGGTCGCTGTACAGGTGGTGGTGTGAGGGGAAACCTGAAGATCTGTGTCCCTTTCTACATGTGGTCGCTGTTCAGGCGGTGGTGTGTGGGGAACCCTGAAGGTCTGTGTCCCTTCCTGTGTGTAGTCGCTGTGCAGGAGGTGGTGTGTGGGGAAATCTAACGGTCTCTGTTCCCTCCTGCATATTGTCGCTCTGCAGGCGGTGGTGTGTGGGGAACCCTGACGGTCTGTGTACCTTCTTGCATGTAGTCGCTGTGCAGGAGGTGATGTGTGGGGAAACCTGACAATCTGTGTCCCTTCCTGCATGCGGTCGCTGTGCAGGCAGTGGTGTGGGGGAAACCTGACTGCCTGTTTTTCTTTCTGCCTGTGGTCGCTGTGTAGGCGGTGGTGTGTGGGGAAGCCTGAAGGTCTGTGTCCCTTTCTTCATGTGGTTGCTGTGCAGGCGGTGG
This sequence comes from Saccopteryx bilineata, assembly GCF_036850765.1. NCBI lineage: Eukaryota > Metazoa > Chordata > Mammalia > Chiroptera > Emballonuridae > Saccopteryx > Saccopteryx bilineata. The sequence goes on along the minus strand of NW_027095462.1, from coordinate 102,400 downwards.
TGTTTGGGGAACCCTGAAGGTCTGTGACCCTTCCTGTGTGTAGTAGCTGTGCTGGGGGTGGTGTGTGGAACCCTGATTGGCTGTGTCCCTTTCTGCATGTTGTCACTGTGCAGGTGGTGGTGTGTGGATAATCCTGAATGTCTGTGTCCCTTTCTGTTTGTGGTCGCTGTGCAGGCGGTGGTTAATGGGGAACCCTGATGTTCTGTGTTCCTTTATTCATGTGGTCGCTGTGAAGTTGGTGGTGTGTGGAGAAATTAGAAGGTCTCTGTCCCTTCCTGTGTGTGTTCGGTGTGCAGGCGGTGGTGTGTGGGGAACCCTGATGGGCTCTGTCCCATCATGTTGTCGCTGTGCATTCAGTGGTGTTTGGGAACCCTGACGGTCTGTGTCCCTTCCTGCATGTGGTCGCTCTGCAGATGATGGTGTGTGGGGAACCCTGATGGTCTATGTCCCTTCCTGCATGTGTTTGCTGCACAGGTGGTGATGTGTGGAACCTGACAGTCTGTGTTCCTCTCTGCATGTGGTGGCTGTGAAGGCACTGGTGTGTGCGGAACCCTGATGGGCTGTGTCCATTCCTGCATGTGGTCGCTGTGCATTCAGTGGTGTGTGGGAACCCTAAAATTATGTGTCCCTTCCTGCATGTGGTCGCTGTGCAGGTGGTGTTATGTGGGGAAACCTTAAGATCTGTGTCCCTTTCTACATTTGTTCGCTGTTCAGGCGGTGCTTTGTGGGGAACCTGATGGACTGTGTTCCTTCCTGCCTGTGGTCGCTGTGCAGGCAGTGGTGTGTGGGAAACCATGAAGGTCTGTTTCCCTTCCTGCATGTGGTCGCTGTGCAGGAGGTGGTGTGTGGGGAAATACGACGGTCTCTGTTGCTTCCTGCATGTGGTCGCTGTGCAGGCGGTGGTGTGTGGGGAACCCTGACGGGCTGTGTCCCTTCCTGCATGTGGTCCCTGTGCGGTCGATCGTGTGTGAAAACCTGACAGTCTGTGTCCCTTCCTGCATGTAGTCAATGTGCAGGCGATGGTGTATGGGAAAACCTGACGGTCTGTGTCCATTCCTGCATGTGGTCGCTGTGCAGGCAGTGGTGTTTGGGGAACCCTGATGGCTGTGTCCCTTCCTCTATGTGGTTGCTATGCAGGCGGTGGTTTATGGGAAACAAAATGTTTGTGTCCCTTCCTGCATGTGGTCGCTGTGCAGGGGGTGGTGTGTGGGGAACCGTGTTGGTCTGTGTTCCTTTATTCATGTGGTCGCTGTGCAGGCAGTGGTGTGTGGGAACCCTGACGGTCTGTGTCCCTTCCTGCATGTGGTCGCTGTGCAGGTGGTGGTGTGTGGGTAACCCTGATGGTCTGTGTCCCTTCATTCATGTGGTCACTGAGCAGGCAGTGGTTTGTGGGGATCCCTGACGGTCTGTGTCCCTTCCTGCATGTAGTCAATGTGCAGGCAATGGTATGTGGGGAAACCCTGAAAGTCTGTGTCCATTCCTGCATGTGGTCGCTATGAAGGCAGTGGTGTTTAGGGGACTTTGATGGGCTGTGTCCCTTCTTGTATGTGGTCATTGTGCATTCAGTGGTGTGTGGGAACCCTGACGGTCTGTGTCCCTTCCTGCATGTGGTCGCTGTGCAGTTGGTGGTGTTTGGGGAAACCTGAAGATCTGTGTCCCTTTCTACATGTGGTTGCTGTTCAGGCGGTGGTGTGTGGGTAACCCTGATGGGCTGTGTTCCTTCCTGCATGTGGTCGCTGTGCAGGCGGTGGTGTGTGGGGAACCCGATGGGCTGTGTCTCTTCCTGCATGTGGTTGCCCTGCGTGCGGTGTTGTGTGGAAACCTGGACAGTCTGTGTCCCTTCCTGCATGTAGTCGCTGTGCAGGTGGTGGTGTGTGGAGAACCCTGAAGGTCTGTGTCCCTTCCTGTGTGTAGTCGCTGTGCAGGCGGTGGTGTGTGGGAACCCTGATTGTCTGTGTCCCTTTCTACATGTGGTCACTGTGCAGGTGGTGGTGTGTTGAGAACCCTGAATGTCTGTGTCCTTTTTGTGTGTGGTCGCTGTGAATGCGGTGGTGTGTGAAGAATCCTGATGGTCTGTGTCCCTTTCTGTTTGTGGTCGCTGTGCAGGCGGTGGTGTGTGGGGAACCCTGATGGGCTGTGTTCCCTCATTCTTGTGGTCGCTGTGAAGGTGGTGGTGTGTGGAGAAACCTGAAGGTCTCTGTCCCTTCTTGTGTGGTTGCTCTGCAGGCAGTGCTGTGTGGGGAACCCTGATGGGCTGTGTTTCTTCCTGCATGTAGTCGCTGTGCAGCTGGTGGTGTGTGGGGAACCCTGATGGTCTGTGTCCCTTCCTGCATGTGTTTGCTGCGCAGGCGGTGGTGTTTGGGGAACATTACAGTCTGTGTTCCTCTTTGCATGTGGTCGCTGTGCAGGCGGTGCTGTTTGGGGAACCCTGATGGGCTGTGTCCATTCCTGCATTTGGTCGCTGTGTAGGCAGTGGTGTGTGGGGACCCTGACGGCATGTATCCCTTTCTGCATGTGGTCGCTATGTAGGCGGTGGTGTGTGGGGAGCCTGAAGGTCTGTGTCCCTTCCTGCATGTGGTCGCTGTGCAGGCCATGGTGAATGGGGAACCCTGACTAACTGTGTCCCTTTCTGCATGTGGTCGCTGTGTAGGCGGTGGTGTGTGGAGAACCCTGAATGTCTGTGTCCCTTTCTGTGTGTGGTCGCTGTGCAGGCGGTCGTGTGTGGGGAATACTGATGGTCTGTGTCGCTTCCTTCATATGGTCGCTGTGCAGTTGGTGGTGTGTGGAGAAACCTGAAGGTCTCTGTCCCTTCCTGTTTGTGGTCGCTGTGCAGGCGGTGGTGAGTGGGAAGCCCTGACGGTCTGTGTCCCTTTCGGCATGTGGTGGCAGAGCAGGTGGTGGTGTGTAGAGAATCCTGAAGTTCTCTGTCCCCTCCTGTTTGTGGTCACTGTGCAGGCGGTGGTGTGTGGGGAACCCTGATGAGCTGTGTCCCTTCCTGCATGTGGGCGCTGTGCATTCAGTTGTGTGTGTGTACTCTGATGGTATGTGTCCCTTCCTGCATGTAGTTGCTGTGCAGGTGGTGGTGTATGGAGAACCCTGACAGTCTGTGTCCCTTCCTTCATGTGGTCACTGAGCAGGCAGTGGTGTGTGAAGAACCCTGACGGTCTGTGTCCCTTCCTGCATGTGGTCGCTGTACAGGTGGCTGTGTGAGGGGAAACCTGAAGATCTGTGTCCCTTTCTACATGTGGTCGTTGTTCAGGCAGTGGTGTGTGGGGAACCCTGAATTACTGTGTCCCTTCCTGTGTGTAGTCGCTGTGCACGCGGTAGTGTGTGGGGAACCCTGAAGGTCTGTGTCCCTTCCTGTGTGTAGTTGCAGTACAGGAGGTGGTGTGTGGGGAAATCTGACGGTCTCTGTTCCCTCCTGCATATTGTCGCTCTGCTGGCGGTGGTGTGTGGGGAACCCTGACGGTCTCTGTTCCTTCCTGCATGTGGTCGCTGTGCAGGCGATGGTGTGCGGGGAACTCTGACGGCTGCGTCCCTTCCTGCATGTGGTCGCTGTGCGGGCGTTGGTGTGTGAAAACCCTGACAGTCTGTGTCCCTTCCTGCATGTAGTCAATGTGCAGGCAATGGTATGTGGGTAAACCCTGAAAGTCTGTGTCCATTCCTGCATGTGGTCGCTGTGAAGGCAGTGGTGTTTGGGGGACTTTGATGGGCTGTGTCCCTTCTTGTATGTGGTCATTGTGCATTCAGTGGTGTGTGGGTACCCTGATGGTCTGTGTCCCTTCCTGCATGTGGTTGCCCTGCGGGCGGTGGTGTGTGGAAACCCGGATAGTATGTGTCCCTTCCTGCATGTAGTCGCTGTGCAGGTGGTGGTGTGTGGAAACCCTAAAGGTCTGTGTCCCTTCCTTTGTGTAGTCGCTGTGCAGGCGGTGGTGCGTGGAAACCCTGATTGTCTGTGTCCCATTCTGCATGTGGTCACTGTGCAGGTGGTGGTGTGTTGAGAACACTGAATGTCTCTGTTCCTTTTGTGTGTGGTCGCTGTGAATGTGGTGGTGTGTGGAGAAACATGATTGTCTGTGTCCCTTCCTTCATGTTGTCGCTGTGCAGGCAGTGGTGTGTGGGGAAGCCTGAAGGTCTGAGTCCCTTCCTGTGTGTAGTCGCTGTTCAGTAGGTGGTGTGTTGGGAAATCTGACGGTCTCTGTTCCCTCCTGCATATTTTCGCTCTGCAGGCAGTGGTGTGTGGGGAACCCTGACGGGCTCTGTCCCTTCCTGCATGTGGTTGCTGTGCGGGCGGGGGTGTGTAAAAACCCTGAAGGTCTGTGTCCCTTCATGCATGTAGTCGCTGTGCACGTGGTGGTGTGTGAGGAACCCTGACAGTCTGTGTTTCTTCCTGCATGCGGACGATGTGCAGGCAATGGTATTTGGGGAACCCTGACTGCCTGTGTCCCTTTCTGCCTGTGGTAGCTGTGTAGGCGATGGTGTGTGGGGAAGCCTGAAGGTCTGAGTCCCTTCCTGCATGTGGTCGCTCTGCAGGCGGTGGTGTGTGCGGAACCCTGACGGGCTTGTCCCTTCCTGCTTGTGGTCGCTGTGTAGGCAGTGGTGTGTGGGGAAGCCTGAAGGTCTGTGTCCCTTTCTACATGTGGTCGCTGTGCAGGCGGTGGTGTTTGGGGAACTTTGAAGTTCTATGACCCTTCCTGTGTGTAGTGGCTGTGCGGAGGGTGGTGTGTGGGAACCCTGTTTGGCTGTGTCCCTTTCTGCATGTGGTCACTGTGCAGGTCGTGGTGTGTGGAGAATCCTGAATGTCTGTGTCCCTTTCTGTTTGTGGTCGCTGTGCAGACGGTACTGTGTGGGCAACCCTGACGGGCTGTGTCTTTTCCTGCATGTGGTCCCTGTGCGGGATATCGTGTGTGAAAACTCTGAGAGTCTCTGTCCCTTCCTGCATGTAGTCAATGTGCAGGCGATGGTGTGTGGGGAAACCTGACGGTCTGTGTCCATTCCTGCATGTGGTCGCTGTGCAGGCAGTGGTGTTTGGGGAACCCTGATGGGCTGTGTCCCTTCCTGTATGTGGTCGGTGTGCATTCAGTGGTGTGTGGGAACCCTGATGGTCTGTGTTCCTTCCTGCATGTGGTCGCTGTGCACGTGGTGGTGTGTGGGTAACGCTGATGGTCTGTGTCCCTTCCTTCATGTGGTCACTGAGCAGGCAGTGGTGTGTGGGGATCCCTGACGGTCTGTGTCCCTTCCTGCATGTGGTCGCTGTGCAGGTGGTGGTGTTTGGGGAAACCTGAAGATCTGTGTCCTTTTCTACATGTGGTTGCTGTTCAGGCGGTGGTGTTTGGGGAACCCTGACGGGCTGTGTTCCTTCTTGCATGTGGTCGCTGTGCATGCTGTGGTGTGTGGGGAACCCGATGGTCTGTGTTACTTCCTCCATGTGGTATCCCTGCGTGCGGTGTTGTGTGGAAACGCGGACAGTCCGTGTCCCTTCCTGCATGTAGTCGCTGTGCAGGTGGTGGTGTGTGAAAAACCTGAAGGTCTGTGTCCCTTCCTGTGTGTAGTCGCTGTGCAGGCGGTGGTGTGTGGGAACCCTGATTGTCTGTGTCCCTTTCTGCATGTGGTAACTGTGCAGGTGGTGGTGTGTGGAGAACCGTGAATGTCTGTGTCCCTTTTGTGTGTGGTCGCTGTGAATGCGGTGGTGTGTGGAGAATCCTGATGGTCTGTGTCCTTTCTGTTTGTGGTCGCTGTGCAGGCGGTGGTGTGTGGGGAACCTTGATGGGCTGTGTTCCTTAATGCATTAGGTCGCTGTGAAGGTGGTGGTGTGTGGAGAAACCTGAAGGTCTCTGTCCCTTCCTGTGTGTGATCGCTGTGCAGGCGGTGCGGTGTGGGGAACCCTGATGGGCTGTGTCCCTTCCTGGTTTTAGTCGCTGTGCAGGTGGTGGTGTGTGGGGAACACTGACAGTCTGTGTCCCTTCCTGCATGCGGGTGCTGTGCAGTCAGTGGTATTTGGGGAACCCTGACTGCCTGTGTCCCTTTCTGCCTGTGGTAGCTGTGTAGGCGATGGTGTGTGGGGAAGCCTGAAGGTCTGAGTCCCTTCCTGCATGTGGTCGCTCTGCAGGCGGTGGTGTGTGGGTAACCCTGACAGGCTGTTTCCCTTCCTGCTTGTGGTCGCTGTGCAGGCGGTGGCGTGTGGGGAAATCTGAAGATCTGTGTACCTTTCTACATTTGTTCGCTGTGCAGGCGGTGGTTTGTGGGGACCTGATGGGCTGAGTTCCTTCATGCATGTGGTCGCTGTGCAAGCAGTGGTGTGTGGGGAAACCTGACGGCATGTGTCCTTATCTGCATGTGGTCGCTGTGTAGGCGGTGGTGTGTGGGGAAGTCTTAAGGTCTTTGTCCCTTCCTGCATGTGGTCGCTGTGCATGCGGTGGTGTGTGGGGAACACTGACGGGCTGTGTCCCTTCCTGCTTGTGGTCGCTGTGCAGGCGGGGTGTGTGAGGAAACCTGAAGATCTGTGTCCATTTGTACATGTGGTCGCTGTGCAGGCGGTGGTGTTTGGGGAACCCTGAAGGTCTCTGTCCCATTCCGTGTGTGGTCGCTGTGCAGGCGGTGGTGTGTGGGGAACTTTGACGGTCTGTGTCTTTTTCTGCATGTGGTAGCAGTGCAGGTGGTGGTGTGTGGGGAACCCTGATGGACTGTGTTCCTTTTTGCATGTGGTCGCTGTGCAGGCGGTGGTGTGTGGGGAACCCGATGGGCTGTGTCTCTTCCTGCATGTGGTTGCCCTGCGGGCAATGGTGTTTGGAAACCTGAATAGTCTGTGTCCCTTCCTGCATGTAGTCGCTGTGCAGTTGGTGGTGTGTGGAAACCCTGAAGGTCTGTGTCCCTTCCTGTGTGTAGTCGCTGTGCAGGCGGTGGTGTGTGGGAACCCCGATTGTCTGTGTCCCTTTCTGCATGTGGTCACTGTGCAGATGGTGGTATGTGGAGAACCCTGAATGTCTGTGTCCCTTTTGTGTGTGGTTGCTGTGAATGCGGTGGTGTGTGGAGAATCCTGATAGTCTGTGTCCCTTCCTTCATGTGGTCGCTGTGCAGGCGGTGGTGTGTGGGGAACCCTGATGGGCTGTGTCCCTTCCTGCATGTAGTTGCTGTGCAAGTGGTGGTGTGTAGGGAACCCTGACGGTCTGTGTTCCTTCCTGCTTCTGGTCACTGTGCAGATGGTGGTGAGTGGGGAAACCTGAAGATCTGTGTCCCTTTCTACATATGTTCGCTGTTCAGGCAGTGGTGTTTGGGGAAATCTGAAGGGCTGTGTTCCTTCCTGTATGTGGTCGCCGTGCAGGCGGTTGTGTGTCGGGAAACCTGAAGGTCTGTGTCCCTTTCTGCATGTGGTTGCTGTGCAGGAGGTTGTGTGTGGGGAAACCTGATGGTTCCTGTTCCTTCGTGCATGTCTTCGCTGTACAGGCGGTGGTATGTAAGGAACCCTGATGGTCTGTGTCCCTTCCTGCATTGGTCGTTGTGCAGGGGGTGGTTTATGGGAAACAGAATGTTTGTGTCCCTTCCTGCATGTGGTCGCTGTGCAAGGGGTGGTGTGTGGGGAACCCTGAATGTCTCTGTCCCATTCCGTGTGTAGTCGCTGTGCAGGCGGTGGTGTGTGGGGAAACCTGATGGTCTGTGTCTTTTTCTGCATGTGGTCGCAGTGCAGGTCGTGGTGTGTGGGGAAACCTGATGTACTCTGTCCCTTCCTGTATGTGGTCTCTTTGCAGGAGGTGGTATGTAGTCACCCTGATGGGCTGTGTCCTTCCCTGCATGTAGTAGCTGTGCAGGTGGTGGTGTGTGGGGAACCCTCATGGTCTGTTTCCCTTTCTACATATTTTGCTGAGCAAGCGGTGGTGTGTGGGAATCTGACAGTCTGTGTTCCTCTCTGCATGTGGTCGCTGTGCAGGCAGTGGTATGTGAGGAACCCTGACGTTCTGTGTCTTTTCCTTCATGTGGTTGCTGTGCGGTTGTGGTGTGTGGAGAACCCTGACGGCCTGTGTTCCTTCCTGCATGTGGTCGCTGTGCGGGCGGTCGTGTGTGGAAACCCTGACGGTCTGTGTCCCTTCCTGCATGTAGTCGCTGTGCAGGCGGTGGTATGTGGGGATCCCTGACAGTCTGTGTCCATTCCTGCATGTGGTCGCTGTGCAGGTGGTGGTGTGTGGGGAACCCTTATGGTCCGAGTCCCTTCCATCATGTGGTCACTGAACAGGCAGTGGTGTGTGGGTAACCCTGACGGTCTGTGTCCATTCCTACATGTGGTCGCTGTGCTGGTGGTGATGTGTGGGAAACAGAAGGTTTCTGTTTCTTCCCGCATGTGGTCGTTGTGCAGGGGGTCGTGTGTGGGGAACCTTGATGGTCTGTGTCTCTTCCTTCATGTGGTCGCTGTGCAGGAATTGGTGTGTGGAAAACCTAGACGGGCTGTGTCCCTTCTTGCATGTGGTCGCTGTGCGGGCGGCGGTGTGTGGAAACCCCGACAGTCTGTGTCCCTTCCTGCATGTAGTCGCTGTGCAGGTGGTGGTGTGTGAAAACCCTGAAGGTCTGTGTCCCTTCCTGTGTGTAGTCGCTGTGCAGGCGGTGGTGTGTGGGAACCCTGAAGTTCTGTGTCCCTTCCTGCATGTAGTCGCTCTGCAGGTTGTGGAGTGTGGGGAAATCTGACGGTCTCTGTTCCTTCCTGCATGTGGTCGCTGTGCAGGCGGTGGTGTGTGCAACCTGACAGTCTGTGTTCCTCTCTGCATGTGGTGGCTGTGCTGTCACTGGTGTGTGGGGAACCCTGATGGGCTGTGTCCATTCCTGCATGTGGTCGCTGTGCATTCAGTGGTGTGTGGGAACCCTAAAGTTATGTGTCCCTTCCTGCATGTGGTCGCTGTGCAGGTAGTGTTATGTTGGGAAACCTTAAGATCTGTGTCCCTTTCTACATTTTTTCGCTGTTCAGGCGGTGGTGTATGGGGAACCTGATGGACTGTGTTCCTTCCTGCCTGTGGTCGCTGTGCAGGCAGTGGTGTGTGGGGGACCCTGATGGTCTTTGTCCCTTCTTGCATGTGGTCGCTGTGCAGAAGGTGGTGTATGGGGAAACATGATGGTCTCAGTTCCTTCCTGCATGTGGTCACTGTGCAGGCGGTAATGTGTGGGGAACCCAGATGGTCTGTGTCCCTTCCTGCATGTGGTCCCTGTGCGGGCGATTGTGTGTGAAAACTCTGACAGTCTGTCTTCCTTCCTGCATGTAGTCAATGTGCAGGCGATGGTATGTGGGGAACCCTGACGGTCTGTGTCCATTCCTGCATGTGGTCGCTGTGCAGGCAGTGGTGTTTGGGGATCCCTAATGGCTGTGTCCTTTCCTGTTTGTGGTCGGTGTGCATTCAGTGGTGTGTGGGAACCCTGACGGACTGTATCCCTTCCTGCACGTGGTCGCTGTGCAGGTGGTGGTGTTTGGGAAAACCTGAAGATCTGTGTCCCTTTCTACTTGTGGTCGCTGTTCAGGCGGTGGTGTGTGGGGAACCCGATGGGCTGTGTCTCTTCCTGCATGTGGTTGCCCTGCGTGCGGTGTTGTGTGGAAACCCGTACTGTCTGTGTCCCTTCCTGCATGTAGTCGCTGTGCAGGTGGTGGTGTGTGGAAACCCTGAAGGAATGTGTCCCTTCCTGTGTGTAGTCGCTGTGCAGGCGGTGGTGTGTGGGAACCCTGATTGTCTGGGTCCCTTTCTGCATGTGGTCACTGTGCAGGTGGTGGTGTGTGGAGAACTCTGAATGTCTGTGTCCCTTTTGTGTGTTGTCGCTGTGAATGCGGTGGTGTGTGGAGAATCCTGATGGTCTGTGTCCCTTTCTGTTTGTGGTCGCTGTGCAGGCGGTGGTGTGTGGGGAACCCTGATATGCTGTGTTCCTTCATTCTTGTGGTCGCTGTGAAGGTGGTGCTGTGTGGGGAACCCTGATGGGCTGTGTCCCTTCCTGCATGTAGTCGCTGTGCAGGTGGTGGTGTGTGGGGAAGCCTGAAGGTCTGTGTCCCATCCTGCATGTGGTCGCTGTGCAGGCGGTGGTGTGTGGGGAACACTGACGGGCTGTGTCCCTTTCTGCTTGTAGTCACTGTGCAGGCGGTGGTGTGTGAGGAAACCTGAAGATATGTGTCACTTTGTACATGTGGTCACTGTGCAGGCGGTGGTGTTTGGGAACCCTGATTGTCTGTGTCCCTTTCTCGATGTGGTCGCTGTGCAGGTGGTGGTGTGTGGAGAACCCTGAATATCTGTGTCTCTTTCTGTGTGTGGTCGCTGTGCAGGCTATGGTGTGTGGGGAACAATGATGGTCTGTGTCCCTTCCTTCATGTGGTCGCTGTGCAGGTGATGGTGTGTGGAAAAACCTGAAGGTCTCTGTCCCTTCCTTTTTGTGGTCGCTGTGCAGGCGGTGGTGTGTGGGGAACCCTGATGGGCTGTGTCCCTTCCTGCATGTGGTCGCTGTGCATTCAGTGGTGTGTGGGAAACCTGACGGTCTCTGTTCCTTCCTGCATGTGGTCGCTGTGCAGGCGGTGGTGTGTGCGAACCCTGATGGGCTGTGTCCCTTCCTGCATGTGGTTGCTGTGCTGGCGGTGGTGTGTGAAAATCCTGACGGTCTGTGTCCCTCCCTGCATGTAGTCGCTGTGCAGGTGGTGGTGTGTGGGGAACCCTGACAGTCTGTGTCCCTTCCTGCATGTGGTCGCTGTGCAGGCAGTGGTGTGTGGGGAACCCTGATGGCCTGTGTCCCTTTCTGCATGTGGTCGCTGTGTCGGAGGTGGTGTGTGGGGAAGCCTGAAGGTCTGTGTCCCTTCCTGCATGTGGTCGCTATGCAGGCCATGGTGAATGGGGAACCCTGACTAACTGTGTCCCTTTCTGCATGTGGTCGCTGTGTAGGCGGTGGTGTGTGGAGAACCCTGAATGTCTGTGTCTTTTTCTGTGTGTCGTTTCTGTGCAGGCGGTCGTGTGTGGTGAATACTGATGGTCTGTGTCCCTTCCTTCATATGGTCGCTGTGCAGTTGGTGGTGTGTGGAGAAACCTGAAGGTCTCTGTCCCTTCCTGTGTGTGGTCGCTGTGCAGGCGGTGGTGTGTGTGGAACCCCGACGGTCTGTATCCCTTTCTGCATGTGGTCGCAGAGCAGGTGGTGGTGTGTAGAGATTCCTGAAGGTCTCTGTCCCTTCCTGTGTGTGGTTGCTCTGCAGGCGGTTCTGTGTGGGGAACCCTGATGGGCTGTGTCCCTTTCTGCATGTGGGCGCTGTGCATTCAGTGGTGTGTGGGTACTCTGACGGTATGTGTCCCTTCCTGCATGTAGTTGCTGTGCAGGTGGTGGTGTATGGGGAACCCTGGCGGTCTGTGTCACTTCTTTCATGTGGTCACTGAGCAGGCAGTGGTGTGTGGGAACTCTGACGGTATGTGTCCCTTCCTGCATGTAGTTGCTGTGCAGGTGGTGGTGTGTGAGGAACCCTGAAGGTCTGTGTCCCTTCCTGCATGTGGTCGCTGTACAGGTGGTGGTGTGAGGGGAAACCTGAAGATCTGTGTCCCTTTCTACATGTGGTTGCTGTTCAGGCGGTGGTGTGTGGGGAACCCTGAAGGTCTGTGTCCCTTCCTGTGTGTAGTCGCTCTGCAGGCGGTAGTGTGTGGGGAACCCTGAAGGTCTGTGTCCCTTCCTGTGTGTAGTCGCTCTGCAGGCGGTGGTGTGTGGGGAACCCTGAAGGTCTGTGTCCCTTCCTGTGTGTAGTTGCAGTGCTGGAGGTGGTGTGTGGGGAAATCTGATGGTCTCTGTTCCCTCCTGCATATTGTCGCTCTGCAGGCGGTGGTGTTTGGGGAACCCTGACGGTCTGTGTCTCTTCTTGCATGTAGTCGCTGTGCAGGTGGTGGTGTGTGGGAAACCTGACAATCTGTGTCCATTCCTGCATTCGGTCGCTGTGCAGGCAGTGGTGTGTGGGGAACCCTGACTGCCTGTGTCCCTTTCTGCATGTGGTCACTGTGTAGGCAGTGGTGTGTGGGGAACCCTGACGGGCTTTGTCCCTTCCTGCTTGTGGTCGCTGTGCAGGCGGTGGTGTGTGGGGAACCCTGATGGGCTGTGTTCCTTCATTCATGTGTTCGCTGTGAAGGTGGTGGTGTGTGTAGAAACCTGAAGGTCTCTGTCCCTTCCTGTGTGTGGTTGCTCTGCAGGCGGTGCTGTGTGGGGAACCCTGATGGGTTGTGTCCCTTCCTGCATGTGGTCGCTGTGCAGGTGGTGGTGTGTGGGGAACCCTGATGGTCTGTGTCCCTTCCTGTATGTGTTTGCTGCGCAGGCGGTAGTGTGTGGGGAACCTGACAATCTGTGTTCCTCTCTGCATGTGGTCGCTGTGCAGGCGGTGATGTATGGAAAACCCTGATGGGCTGTGTCCATTCCTGCATGTGGTCGCTGTGCAGGCAGTGGAGTGTGGAAAACCCTGACGGCATGTTTCCCTTTCTGCATGTGGTCGCTGTGTAGGCGGTGGTGTGTGGGGAAGCCTGAAGGTCTGTGTCCCTTCCTGCTTGTGGTCGCTCTGCAGGCGGTGGTGTGTGGGGAACACTGACGGGCTGTGTCCCTTTATGCTTGTAGTCGCTGTGCAGGGGGATGGTGTGTGAGGAAACCTGAAGATATGTGTTCCATTATACATGTGGTCACTGTGCAGGCGGTGGTGTTTGGGAACCCTGATTGTCTGTGTCCGTTTCTGGATGTGGTCGCTGTGCAGGTGGTGGTGTGTGGAGAACCCTGAATATCTGTGTCCCTTTCTGTGTGTGGTCGCTGTGCAGGCTATGGTGTGTGGGGAACACTGATGGTCTGTGTCCCTTCCTTCATGTGGTCGCTGTGCAGGTGATGGTGTGTGGAGAAACCTGAAGGTCTCTGTCCCTTCCTGTGTGTGGTCGCTGTGCAGGCGGTGGTGTGTGGGGAACCCGATGGGCTGTGTCTCTTCCTGCATGTAGTTGCTGTGCAGGTGGTGGTGTATGGGGAACCCTGACGGTCTGTGTCCCTTCCTTCATGTGGTCACTGAGCAGGCAGTGGTGCGTCAAGAACCCTGACGGTCTGTGTCCCTTCCTGCATGTGGTCGCTGTACAGTTGGTGGTTTGAGGGGAAACCTGAAGATCTGTGTCCCTTTCTACATGTGGTCGTTGTTCAGGCGGTGGTGTGTGGGGAACCCTGAAGGTCTGTGTCCCTTCCTGTGTGTAGTCGCTGTGCAGGCTGTAGTGTGTGGGGATCCTGAAGGTCTGTGTCCCTTCCTGTGTGTATTTGCAGTGCAGGAGGTGGTGTGTGGGGAAATATGACGGTCTCTGTTCCCTCCTGCATATTTTCGCTCTGCAGACGGTGGTGTGTGGGGAACCCTGACGGTCTGTGTCTCTTCTTGCATGTAGTCGCTGTGCAGGTGGTGCTGTGTGGGGAAACCTGAAAATCTGTGTCCCTTCCTGCATTCGGTCGCTGTGCAGGCAGTGGTGTGTGGGGAAACCTGACTGCCTGTGTCCCTTTCTGCATGTGGTCACTGTGTTGGCAGTGGTGTGTGGGGAACCCTGACGGACTGTGTCCCTTCCTGCTTGTGGTCGCTGTGTAGGCGGTGGTGACTGGGAAAGCCTGAAGGTCTGTGTCCCTTTCTACATGTGGTTGCTGTGCAGGCGGTGGTGTTTGGGGAACTCTGAAGTTCTATGACCCTTCCTGTGTGTAGTGGCTGTGCAGGGGGTGGTGTGTGGGAACCCTGTTTGGCTGTATCCCTTCCTGCATGTGGTCGCTGTGCATTCAGTGGTGTGTGGGTACCCTGACGCTCTGTGTCCCTTCCTACATGTAGTCGCTGTGTAGGTGGTGGTGTGTGGGGAATCCTGATAGTCTGTGTTTCTCCCTGCATGTGTTTGCTTCGCAGGCAGTGGTGTGTGGGGAACCTGACAGTCTGTGTTCCTGTCTGCATGTGGTCGCTGTGCAGGCGGTGCTGTGTTGGGAACCCTGATGGGCTGTGTACATTCCTGCATGTGGTCGCTGTGCATTCAGTGGTGTGTGGGAACCCTGAAGTTATGTGTCCCTTCCTGCATGTAGTTGCTGTTCAGGTGTTGGTATGTGGGGAACCCTGATGGTCTGTGTCCCTTCCTGCATGTGGTCGCTGTGCAGGTGGTGGTATGTAGGGAAACCTTAAGTTCTGTGTCCCTTTCTACATGTGGTCGCTGTTCAGGCGGTGGTGTGTGGGGAACCTGATGGACTATGTTCCTTCCTGCATGTGGTCGCTGTTCAGGCAGTGGTGTGTGGGAAACTCTGAAGGTCTGTGTCCCTTCCTGCATGTGGTCGCTGTGCAGGAGGTGGTTTTTGGGGAAATCTGACGGTCTCTGTTCCTTCCTGCATGTGGTCGCTGTGCAGGCGGTGGTGTGTGGGGAACCCTGACGGCTGTGTCCCTTCCTGCATGTGGTCGCTTTGCGGGCGTTGGTGTGTGAAAACCCTGACAGTCTGTGTCCCTTCCTGCATGTAGTCAATGTGCAGGCAATGGTATGTGGGAAAACCTGAAAGTCTGTGTCCATTCCTGCATGTGGTCGCTGTGCAGGCAGTGGTGTGTCAAGAACCCTGACGGTCTGTGTTCCTTCCTGCATGTGGTCGCTGTACAGGTGGTGGTGTGTGGGGAAACCTGAAGATCTGTGTCCCTTTCTACATGTGGTCGCTGTGCAGGCGGTGGTGTGTGGGGAACCCTGAAGGTCTGTGTCCCTTCCTGTGTGTAGTCGCTGTGCAGGCTGTAGTGTGTGGGGATCCTGAAGGTCTGTGTCCCTTCCTGTGTGTAGTTGCAGTGCAGGAGGTGGTGTGTGGGGAAATATGATGGTCTCTGTTCCCTCCTGCATATTTTCGCTCTGCAGACGGTGGTGTGTGGGGAACCCTGACGGTCCGTGTCTCTTCTTGCATGTATTCGCTGTGCAGGTGGTGGTGTGTGGGGAAACCTGACAAACTGTGTCCCTTCCTGCATTCGTTCGCTGTGCAGGCAGTGGTGTGTGGGGAAACCTGACTGCCTGTGTCCCTTCCTGCATGTGGTCACTGTGTTGGCGGTGGTGTGTGGGGAACCCTGACGGGCTGTTTCCCTTCCTGCTTGTGGTCGCTGTGTAGGCGGTGGTGTGTGGGAAAGCCTGAAGGTCTGTGTCCCTTTCTACATGTGGTGGCTGTGCAGGCGGTGGTGTTTGGGGAACTCTGAAGTTCTATGACCCTTCCTGTGTGTAGTGGCTGTGCAGGGGGTGGTGTGTGGGAAATCTGTTTGGCTGTATCCCTTCCTTCATGTGGTCGCTGTGCATTCAGTGGTGTGTGGGAACCCTGACGGTCTATTTCCCTTCCTGCATGTAGTCGCTGTGCAGGTGGTGGTGTGTGGGGAACCCTGATGGTCTGAGTCCCTTCCTTCATGTGGTCACTGAGCAGGCAGTGGTGTGTGGGGATCCCTGACGGTCTATGTCCATTCCTGCATCTGGTCGCTGTGCTGGTGGTGATGTGTGGGAAACAGAAGGTTTCTGTTTCTTCCCGCATGGGGTAGCTGTGCAGGGGGTTGTGTGTGGGGAACCCTGTTTGTCTGTGTCCCTTAATTCATGTGGTCGCTGTGCAGGTGGTGGTGTGTGGAGAAACCTGAAGGTCTCTGTCCCTTCCTGTTTGTGGTCGCAGTGCAGGCAGTGGTGTGTGGGGAACCCTGAATATCTCTGTCCCATTCGTTGTGTGGTCGCTGTGCAGGCGGTGGTATGTGGGGAACCCTGATGGTATGTGTCCCTTCCTTCATGTGGTCGCTGTGCAGGTGGTGGTGTGTAAAGAAACCTGAAGGTCTCTGTTCCTTCCTGTGTGTGGTCGCTGTGCAGGCTGTGGTGTGTGGGGAACTTTGACGGACTGTGTCTTTCTGCATGTGGTAGCAGTGCAGGTGGTGGTGTGTGGGAAACCCTGATGGACTGTGTTCCTTTTTGCATGTGGTCGCTGTGCAGGCGGTGGTGTGTGGGAACCCGATGGGCTGTGTCTCTTCCTGCAAGTGGTTGCCCAGCGGGCAGTGGTGTGTGGAAACCCGGACAGTCTGTGTCCCTTCCTGCATGTAGTCGCTGTGCAGGTGGTGGTGTGTGGAAACCCTGAAGGTCTGTGTCCCTTCCTGTGTTTCGTCGCTGTGCAGGCGGTGGTGTGTGGGAACCCTGATTGTCTGTGTCCCTTTCTGCATGTGGTCACTGTGCAGGTGGTGGTATGTGGAGAACCCTGAATGTCTGTGTCCCTTTTGTGTGTGGTCGCTGTGAATGCGGTGGTGTTTGGAGAATCCTGATGGTCTGTGTCCCTTCCTTCATGTGGTCACTGTGCAGGCGGTGGTGTGTGGGGAACCTTGATGGGCTGTGTCCGTTCCTGCATGTGGTCGCTGTGCATTCAGTGGTGTGTGGGAACCCTGACGGTCTGTGTCCCTTCCTGCATGTAGTTGCTGTGCAGGTGGTGGTGTGTAGGGAACCCTGACTGTCTGTGTTCCTTCCTGCTTGTGGTCACTGTGTAGGTGGTGGTGTGTGGGGAAACCTGAAGATCTGTGTACCTTTCTACATATGGTCGCTGTTCAGGCAGTGGTGTTTGGGGAAATCTGATGGGCTGTGTCCCTTCCTGCATGCGGTCGCTCTCCAGGCAGTGGTGTGTGGGGATCTCTGATGGGCTGTGTCCCTTCCTGCATGCGGTCGCTTTGCATTCAGTGGTGTTTGGGAACCCTGACGGTCTGTGTCCCTTCCTGCATGTAGTGGCTGTGCAAGTGGTGGTGTGTGGGGAACCCTGATGGTCTGTGTTTCTTCCTTCATGTTTTCACTGAGCAGGCAGTGGTGTGTGGAAACGCTGATTGTCTGTGTCCCTTTCTGCATGTGGTCACTGTGCAGGTGGTGGTGTGTGGAGAACCCTGAATGTCTGTGTCCCTTTCTGTGTGTGGTCGTTGTGCAGGCGGTGGTGTGTGGGGAACCCTGATGGTCTGTGTCCCTTAATTCATGTGGTCGCTGTGCAAGTGGTGGTGTGTGGAGAAACCTGAAGGTCTCTGTACCTTCCTGTTTGTGGTCGCTGTACAAGCGGTGGTGTGTGGGGAACCCTACGGTCTTTGTCCATTCCTGCATGTGGTCGCAATGCAGGCAGTGGTTTTTGGGGAACCCTGAATATCTCTGTGCCATTCCGTGTGTGGTCGCTGTGCAGGCGTTGGTGTGTGGGGAACCCTGATGGTATGTGTCCCTTCCTTCATGTGGTCGCTGTGCAGGTGGTGGTGTGTGAAGAAACCTGAAGTTCTCTGTTCCTTCCTGTGTGTGGTCACTGTGCAGGCTGTGGTGTGTGGGGAACTTTGACGGTCTGTGTTTATTTCTGCATGTGGACGCAGTGCAGGTGGTGGTGTGTGGAGAAACCTGAAGGTCTCTGTCCCTTCCTCTTTGTGGTCGCTGTGCATTCAGTGGTGTGTGGGAACCCTGACGGTCTGTGTTCCTTCCTGCATGTAGTCGCTGTGAAGGCAGTGGTGTGTGGGGAACCCTGACAGTCTGTGTCAATTCCTTCATGTGGTCGCTGTGCAGGAAGTGGTGTGTGGGTATCCCTGATGGGCAGTGTCCCTTCCTGCATGAGGTCGCTGTGCATTCAGTGGTGTGTGGGAACCCTGACTGTCTGTGTCCCTTCTTGCATGTAGTCGCTGTGTAGGCTGTGGTGTGTGGGGAACTTTGACGGTCTCTGTCTTTTTCTGCATTTGGTCGCAGTGCCTGTGTTGGTGTGTGGAGAAACCTGAAGGTCTCTGTCCCTTCCAGTTTGTGGTCCCTTTACAGGCGGTGGTGTGTGGGGAAGCCTGAAGGTCTGTGTCCCTCTCTACATGTGGTCGCTGTGCAGGTGGTGGTGTGTGGGGAACCCTGATGGTCTGTGTCCCTTCCTGTATGTGTTTGCTGCGTAGGCGGTGGTGTGTGGGGAACCTGACAGTCTGTGTTCCTCTCTGCATGTGGTCGCTGTGCAGGCGGTGGTGTTTGGGGAACCCGGACGGTCTTTGTCTTTTCATGCATGTGGTTGCGGTGCGGTCCGTGTTGTTTGGGGAACTCTAAAGGCCTGTGTTCCTTCCTGCATGTGGTTGCTGTGCGGGCGGTGGTGTGTGGAAACCCTGACGGTCTGTGTCCCTTCCTGCATGTAGTCGCTGTGCAGGCGGTGGTGTGTGGGGAACCCTGACGGTCTGTGTCCATTCCTGCATGTGGTCACTGTGCAGGCAGTGGTGTTTGGGGATCCCTGATGGGCTGTGTCCCTTCCTGCATGTGGTCGGTGTGCATTCAGTGGTGTGTGGGAACCCTGACGGTCTATGTCCCTTCCTGCATGTAGTCGCTGTGCAGGTGGTGGTGTGTGGGGAACCCTTATGGTCCGAGTCCCTTCCTTCATGTGGTCACTGAACAGGCAGTGGTGTGTGGGGAACCCTGACGGTCTGTGTCCATTCCTGCATGTGGTCGCTGTGCTGGTGGTGATGTGTGGGAAACAGAAGCTTTCTGTTTCTTTCCGCATGTGGTCGTTGTGCAGGGGGTGGTGTGTGGGGAACCTTGATCGTCTGTGTCTCTTCCTTCATGTGGTCGCTGTGCATGAATTGGTGTGTGGAAAACCTAGACGGGCTGTGTCCCTTCCTGCATGTGGTCGCTGTGCGGGCGGTGGTGTTTGGAAACCCGGACAGTCTGTGTCCCTTCTTGCATGTAGTCGCTGTGCAGGTGGTGGTGTGTGGAAACCCTGAAGGTCTGTGTCCCTTCCTGTGTGTAGTCGCTGTGCAGGCGGTGGTATGTGGAGAACCCTGAAGGTCTGTGTCCCTTCCTGCATGTAGTCGCTCTGCAGGTGGTGGTGTGTGGGGAAATCTGACGGTCTCTCTTCCTTCCTGCATGTGGTCGCTGTGCAGGCGGTGGTGTGTGGAACCTGACAGTCTTTGTTCCTCTCTGCATGTGGTGGCTGTGCTGTCACTGGTGTGTGGGGAACCCTGATGGGCTGTGTCCATTCCTGCATGTGGTCGCTGTGCATTCAGTGGTGTGTGGGAACCCTAAAATTATGTGTCCCTTCCTGCATGTGGTCGCTGTGCAGGTGGTGGTATGTGGGGAAACCTTAAGATCTGTGTCCCTTTCTACATGTGGTCGCTGTTCAGGCGGTGGTGTGTGGGGAACCTGATGGACTGTGTTCCTTCCTGCCTGTGGTCGCTGTGCAGGCAGTGGTGTGTGGGAAACCCTGAAGGTCTGTGTCCCTTCCTGCATGTGGTCGCTGTGCAGGCGGTGGCGTGTGGGGAAATATGACGGTCTCTGTTGCTTCCTGCATGTGGTCGCTGTGCAGGCGGTGGTGTGTGGGGAACCCTGACGGGCTGTGTCCCTTCCTGCATGTGGTCCCTGTGCGGGCGATCGTGTGTGAAAACTCTGACAGTCTGTGTCCCTTCCTGCATGTAGTCAATGTGCAGGCGATGGTGTGTGGGGAACCCTGACGGTCTGTGTCTATTCCTGCATGTGGTCGCTGTACAGGCAGTGGTGTTTGGGGAACCCTGAATATCTCTGTCCCATTCCGTGTGTGGTCGCTGTGAAGGCGGTGGTGTGTGGGGAACCCTGATGGTATGTGTCCCTTCCTTCATGTAGTCGCTGTGCAGGTGGTGGTGTGTGAAGAAACCTGAAGGTCTCTTTTCCTTCCTGTGTGTGGTCGCTGTGCAGGCTGTGGTGTGTGGGGAACTTTGACGGTCTGTGTCTTTTTCTGCATGTGGTAGCAGTGCAGGTGGTGGTGTGTGGGAAACCCTGATGGACTGTGTTCCTTTTTGCATGTGGTCGCTGTGCAGGCGGTGGTGTGTGGGAACCCGATGGGCTGTGTCTCTTCCTGCATGTGGTTGCCCAGCGGGCAGTGGTGTGTGGAAACCCAGACAGTCTGTGTCCCTTCCTGCATGTAGTCGCTGTGCAGGTGGTGGTGTGTGGAAACCCTGAAGGTCTGTGTCCCTTCCTGTGTTTCGTCGCTGTGCAGGCGGTGGTGTGTGGGAACCCTGATTGTCTGTGTCCCTTTCTGCATGTGGTCGCTCTGCAGGTGGTGGTGTGTGGAGAACCCTGAATTTCTGTGTCCCTCTTGTGTGTGGTTGCTGTGAATGCGGTGGTGTGTGGAGAATCCCGATGGTCTGTGTCCCTTCCTTCATGTGGTCGCTGTGCAGGCGGTGGTTTGTGGGGAACCTTGATGGGCTGTGTCCGTTCCTCTATGTGATCGCTGTTCATTCAGTGGTGTGTGGGAACCCTGACGGTCTGTGTCCCTTCCTGCATGTAGTTGCTGTGCAGGTGGTGGTGTGTAGGGAACCCTGATGGTCTGTGTTCCTTCCTGCTTGTAGTCACTGTGCAGGTGGTGGTGTGTGGGGAAACCTGAAGATCTGTGTCCCTTTCTACATATGGTCGCTGTTCAGGCAGTGGTGGTTGGGGAAATCTGATGGGCTGTGTCCCTTCCTGCATGCGGTCGCTCTCCAGGCAGTGGTGTGTGGGGATCCCTGATGGGCTGTGTCCCTTCCAGCATGCGGTCGCTTTGCATTCAGTGGTGTTTGGGAACCCTGACAGTCTGTGTCCCTTCTTGCATGTAGTGGCTGTGCAAGTGGTGGTGTGTGGGGAACCCTGATTGTCTGTGTCCCTTTCTGCATGTGGTCACTGTGCAGGTGGTGGTGTGTGGAGAACCCTGAATGTCTGTGTCCCTTTCTGTATGTGGTCGTTGTGCAGGCTGTGGTGTGTGGGGAACCCTAATGGTCTGTGTCCCTTAATTCATGTGTTCGCTGTGCAGGTGGTGGTGTGTGGAGAAACCTGAAGGTCTGTGTCCCTTCCTGTTTGTGGTCGCTGTGCAAGTGGTGTTGTGTGGGGAACCTTGACGGTCTTTGTCCATTCCTGCATGTGGTCGCAATGCAGGCAGTGGTTTTTGGGGAACCCTGTATATCTCTGTCTCACTCCGTGTGTGGTCGCTGTGCAGGCGGTGCTGTGTGGGGAACCCTGTTGGTATGTGTCCCTTCCTTCATGTGGTCGCTGTGCAGGTGGTGGTGTGTGAAGAAACCTGAAGTTCTCTGTTCCTTCCTGTGTGTGGTCGCTGTGCAGGCTGTGGTGTGTGGGGAACTTTGACGGTCTGTGTTTATTTCTGCATGTGGACGCAGTGCAGGTGGTGGTATGTGGAGAAACCTGAAGGTCTCTGTCCCTTCCTGTTTGTGGTCGCTGTGCATTCAGTGGTGTGTGGGAACCCTGACGGTCTATGTCCCTTCCTGCATGTGGTCGCTGTGAAGGCAGTGGTGTGTGGGAACCCTGACACTCTGTGTCAATTCCTTCATGTGGTCGCTGTGCAGGCAGTGGTGTGTGGGTATCCCTGATGGGCTGTGTCCCTTCCTGCATGAGGTCGCTGTGCATTCAGTGGTGTGTGGGAACCCTGACTGTCTGTGTCCCTTCCTGCATGTAGTCGCTGTGCAGGCTGTGGTGTGTGGGGAACTTTGACGGTCTCTGTCTTTTTCTGCATTTGGTCGCAGTGCCTTTGTTGGTGTGTGGAGAAACCTGAAGTTCTCTGTCCCTTCTTGTTTGTGGTCCCTTTGCAGGCGTTGGTGTGTGGGCAACCCTGATGGGCTGTGTCCATTCCTGCATGTGGTCGCTGTGCAGGTGGTGGTGTGTGGGGAACCCTGATGGTCTGTTTCCCTTCCTGCATGTGTTTGCTGTGCAGGCGGTGGTGTGTGGGGACCCTGACAGTCTGTTTTTCTCAGCATGTGGTCGCTGTGCAGGCGGTGGTGTTTGGGGAACCCTGACGGGCTGTGTCCCTTCCTGCATGTGGTCGCTGTGCGGGCGGTGGTGTGTGGAAACCCTGACGGTCTGTGTCCCTTCCTGCATGTAGTCGCTGTGCAGGTGGTGGTGTGTGGGGAACCTTTATGGTCCGAGTCCCTTCCTTCATGTGGTCACTGAACAGGCAGTGGTGTGTGGGGAACCCTGACGGTCTGTGTCCATTTCTGCATGTGGTCGCTGTGCTGGTGGTGATGTGTGCGAAACAGAAGGTTTCTGTTTCTTCCCGCATGTGGTCGTTGTGCAGGGGGTGGTGTGTGGGGAACCTTGATGGTCTGTGTCTCTTCCTTCATGTGGTCGCTGTGCAGGAATTGGTGTGTGGAAAACCTAGACGGGCTGTGTCCCTTCCTGCATGTGGTCGCTGTGCGGGCGGTGGTGTGTGGAAACCCCGACAGTCTGTGTACCTTCCTGCATGTAGTCGCTGTGCAGGTGGTGGTGTGTGGAAACCCTGAAGGTCTGTGTCCCTTCCTGTGTGTAGTCGCTGTGCAGGCTGTGGTGTGTGGAACCTGACAGTCTGTGTTCCTCTCTGCATGTGGTGGCTGTGCTGTCACTGGTGTGTGGCGAACCCTGAAGGTCTGTGTCCCTTCCTGCATGTAGTCGCTCTGCAGGTGGTGGAGTGTGGGAAAATCTGACGGTCTCTGTTCCTTCCTGCATGTGGTCGCTGTGCAGGCGGTGGTGTGTGGAACCTGACAGTCTGTGTTCCTCTCTGCATGTGGTGGCTGTGCTGTCACTGGTGTGTGGGGAACCCTGATGGGCTGTGTCCATTCCTGCATGTGGTCGCTGTGCATTCAGTGGTGTGTGGGAACCCTAAAATTATGTGTCCCATCCTGCATGTGGTCGCTGTGCAGGTGGTGTTATGTGGGGAAACCTTAAGATCTGTGTCCCTTTCTACATTTGTTCGCTGTTCAGGCGGTGGTTTGTGGGGAACCTGATGGACTGTGTTCCTTCCTGCCTGTGGTCGCTGTGCAGGCAGTGGTGTGTGGGAAATCCTGAAGGTCTGTGTCCCTTCCTGCATGTGGTCGCTGTGCAGGAGGTGGTGTGTGGGGAAATATGACGGTCTCTGTTGCTTCCTGCATGTGGTCATTGTGCAGACGGTAGTGTGTGGGGAACCCTGACGGGCTGTGTCCCTTTCTGCATGTGGTCGCTGTGTAGGCGGTGGTGTGTGGGGAAGCCTGAAGGTCTGTGTCCCATCCTGCATGTGGTCGATGTGCAGGCGGTGGTGTGTGAGGAACACTGACGGGCTGTGTCCCTTTCTGCTTGTAGTCGCTGTGCAGTCGGTGGTGTGTGAGGAAACCTGAAGATATGTGTCACTTTGTACATGTGGTCACTGTGCAGGCGGTGGTGTTTGGGAACCCTGATTGTCTGTGTCCCTTTCTGGATGTGGTCGCTTTGCACGTGGTGGTGTGTGGAGAACCCTGAATATCTGTGTCTCTTTCTGTGTGTGGTCGCTGTGCAGGCTATGGTGTGTGGGGAACACTGATGGTCTGTGTCCCTTCCTTCATGTTGTCGCTGTGCAGGTGATGGTGTGTGGAAAAACATGAAAGTCTCTGTACCTTCCTGTTTGAGGTCGCTGTGCAGGCGGTGGTGTGTGGGAACCCTGATGGGCTGTGTCTCTTCCTGCATGTGGTTGCTGTGCTGGCGGTGGTGTTTGGAAATCCTGACGGTCTGTGTTTCTCCCTGCATGTGGTCGCTGTGTCGGAGGTGGTGTGTTGGGAAGCCTGAAGGTCTGTGTCCCTTCCTGCATGTGGTCGCTATGCAGGCCATGGTGAATGGGGAACCCTGACTAACTGTGTCCCTTTCTGCATGTGGTCGCTGTGTAGGCGGTGTTGTGTGGAGAACCCTGAATGTCTGACTTTTTCTGTGTGTGGTTGCTGTGCAGGCGGTCGTGTGTGGGGAATACTGATGGTCTGTGTCCCTTCCTTCATATGGTCGCTGTGCAGTTGGTTTTGTGCGGAGAAACCTGAAGGTCTCTGTCCCTTCCTGTGTGTGGTCGCAGTGCAGGCGGTGGTGTGTGTGAAACCCTGACGGTCTGTATCCCTTTCTGCATGGGGTCGCAGAGCAGGTGGTGGTGTGTAGAGATTCCTGAAGGTCTCTCTCCCTTCCTGTGTGTGGTTGCTCTGCAGGCGGTGCTGTGTGGGGAACCCTGATGCGCTATGTCCCTTCCTGCATGTGGGCGCTGTGCATTCAGTGGTGTGTGGGTACTCTGACGGTATGTGTCCCTTCCTGCATGTAGTTGCTGTGCAGGTGGTGGTGCATGGGGAACCCTGACGGTCTGTGTCCCTTCCTTCATGTGGTCACTGAGCAGGCAGTGGTGTGTGAAGAACCCTGAAGGTCTGTGTCCCTTCCTGCATGTGGTCGCTGTGCTGGTGGTGATGTGTGGGAAACAGAAGGTTTCTGTTTCTTCCCGCATGTGGTCGTTGTGCAGGGGGTGGTGTGTGGGGAACCTTGATGGTCTGTGTCTCTTCCTTCATGTGGTCGCTGTGCAGGAATTGGTGTGTGGAAAACCTAGACGGGCTGTGTCCCTTCCTGCATGTGGTCGCTGTGCGGGCGGTGGTGTGTGGAAACCCCGACAGTCTGTGTCCCTTCCTGCATGTAGTCGCTGTACAGGTGGTGGTGTGTGGAAACCCTGAAGGTCTGTGTCCCTTCCTGTGTGTAGTCGCTGTGCAGGCGGTGGTGTGTGGGAACCCTGAAGGTCTGTGTCCCTTCCTGCATGTAGTCGCTCTGCAGGTGGTGGAGTGTGGGGAAATCTGACGGTCTCTGTTCCTTCCTGCATGTGGTCGCTGTGCAGGCGGTGGTGTGTGGAACCTGACAGTCTGTGTTCCTCTCTGCATGTGGTGGCTGTGCTGTCACTGGTGTGTGGGGAACCCTGATGGGCTGTGTCCATTCCTGCATGTGGTCGCTGTGCATTCAGTGGTGTGTGGGAACCCTAAAATTATGTGTCCCTTCCTGCATGTGGTCGCTGTGCAGGTGGTGTTATGTGGGGAAACCTTAAGATCTGTGTCCCTTTCTACATTTGTTCGCTGTTCAGGCGGTGGTGTGTGGGGAACCTGATGGACGGTGTTCCTTCCTGCCTGTGGTCGCTGTGCAGGCGGTGGTGTGTGGGGAAATATGACGGTCTCTGTTGCTTCCTGCATGTGGTCGCTGTGCAGGCGGTAGTGTGTGGGGAACCCTGACGGGCTGTGTCCCTTCCTGCATGTGGTCCCTGTGCGGGCGATCGTGTGTAAAAACTTTGACAGTCTGTGTCCCTTCCTGCATGTAGTCAATGTGCAGGCGATGGTGTGTGGGGAACCCTGACGGTCTGTGTCCATTCCTGCATGTGGTCGCTGTGCAGGCAGTGGTGTTTGGGGAAGCCTGAAGGTCTGTGTCCCTGCCAGCATGTGGTCGCTGTGCAGGCGGTGGTGTGTGAGGAACACTGACGGGCTGTGTCCCTTTCTGCTTGTAGTCGCTGTGCAGGCGGTGGTGTGTGAGGAACCCTGACTAACTGTGTCCCTTTCTGCATTTGGTCGCTGTGTAGGCGGTGGTGTGTGGAGAACCCTGAATGTCTGTGTCTTTTTCTGTGTGTGGTTGCTGTGCAGGCGGTCCTGTGTGGGGAATACTGATGGTCTGTGTCCCTTCCTTCATATGGTCGCTGTGCAGTTCGTTTTGTGTGGAGAAACCTGAAGGTCTCTGTCCCTTCCTGTGTGTGGTCGCAGTGCAGGCGGTGGTGTGTGTGGAACCCTGACGGTCTGTATCCCTTTCTGCATGTGGTCGCAGAGCAGGTGGTGGTGTGTAGAGATTCCTGAAGGTCTCTGTCCCTTTCTGTGTGTGGTTGCTCTGCAGGCGGTGCTGTGTGGGGAACCCTGATGCGCTGTGTCCCTTCCTGCATGTGGGCGCTGTGCATTCAGTGGTGTGTGGGTACTCTGACGGTATGTGTCCCTTCCTGCATGTAGTTGCTGTGCAGGTGGTGGTGAATGGGGAACCCTGACGATCTGTGTCCCTTCCTTCATGTGGTCACTGAGCAGGCAGTGGTGTGCTAAGAACCCTGAAGGTCTGTGTCCCTTCCTGCATGTGGTCGCTGTACAGGTGGTGGTGTGAGGGGAAACCTGAAGATCTGTGTCCCTTTCTACATGTGGTCGCTGTTCAGGCGGTGGTGTGTGGGGAACCCTGAAGGTCTGTGTCCCTTCCTGTGTGTAGTCGCTCTGCAGGCGGAAATGTGTGGGGAACCCTGAATGTCTGTGTCCCTTCCTGTGAGTAGTTGCAGTGCTGGAGGTGGTGTGTGGAGAAATCTGACGGTCTCTGTTCCCTCCTGCATATTGTCGCTCTGCAGGCGGTGGTGTGTGGGGAACCCTGACGGTCTGTGTCTCTTCTTGCATGTAGTCGCTGTGCAGGTGGTGGTGTGTGGGGAAACCTGACAATCTGTGTCCATTCCTGCATTCGGTCGCTTTGCAGGCAGTGGTGTGTGGGGAAACCTGACTGCCTGTGTCCCTTTCTGCATGTGGTCACTGTGTAGGCAGTGGTGTGTGGGGAACCCTGACAGGCTGTGTCCCTTCCTGCTTGTGGTCGCTGTGTAGGCGGTGGTGTGTGGGAAAGCCCGAAGGTCTGTGTCCCTTTCTACATGTGGTTGCTGTGCAGGCGGTGGTGTTTGGGGTACTCTGAAGTTCTATGACCCTTCCTGTGTGTAGTGGCTGTGCAGGGGGTGGTGTGTGGGAACCCTGTTTGGCTGTATCTCTTCCTGCATGTGGTTGCCCTGCGTGCGGTGTTGTGTGGAAACCCGGACAGTCTGTGTCCCTTCCTGCATGTAGTCGCTTTGCAGGTGGTAGTGTGTGGAAACCCTGAAGGTCTGTGTCCCTTCCTGTGTGTAGTCGCTGTGCAGGCGGTGGTGTGTGGGAACCCTGATTGTCTGTGTCCCTTTCTGCATGTGGTCACTGTGCAGGTGGTGGTGTGTGGAGAACCCTGAATGTCTGTGTCCCTTTTGTGTGTGGTCACTGTGAATGCGGTGGTGTGTGGAGAATCCTGATGGTCTGTGTCCCTTTCTGTTTGTGGTCGCTGTGCAGGCGGTGGTGTGTGGGGAAACCTAATGGGCTGTGTTCCTTCATTCTTGTGTTCGCTGTGAAGGTGGTGGTGTGTGGAGAAACTTGAAGGTCTCTGTCCCTTCCTGTGTGTGGTTGCTCTGCAGGCGGTGCTGTGTGGGGAACCCTGATGGGTTGTGTCCCTTCCTGCATGTAGTCGCTGTGCAGGTGGTGGTGTGTGGGAAACCCTGATGGTCTGTGTCCCTTCCTGCATGTGTTTGCTGCGCAGGCAGTGGTGTGTGGGGAACGTGACAGTCTGTGTTCCTCTCTGCATGTGGTCGCTGTGCAGGCGGTGCTGTGTGGGGAACCCTGATGGGCTGTGTCCATTCCTGCATGTGGTCGCTGTGCAGGCAGTGGTGTTTGTGGAACCCTGATGGTCTGTGTCCCTTAATTCATGTGGTCGCTGTGCAGGTGGTGGTGTGTGGAGAAACCTGAAGGTCTCTGTCCCTTCCTGTTTGTGGTCGCAGTGCAGGCAGTGGTGTGTGGGGAACCCTGAATATCTCTGTCCCATTCGTTGTGTGGTCGCTGTGCAGGCGGTGGTATGTGGGGATCCCTGATTGTATGTGTCCCTTCCTTCATGTGGTCGCTGTGCAGGTGGTGGTGTGTGAAGAAACCTGAAGGTCTCTGTTCCTTCCTGTGTGTGGTCGCTGTGCAGGCTGTGGTGTGTGGGGAACTTTGACAGTCTGTGTCTTTTTCTGCATGTGGTAGCAGTGCAGGTGGTGGTGTGTGGGAAACCCTGATGGACTGTGTTCCTTTTTGCATGTGGTCGCTGTGCAGGCGGTGGTGTGTGGGAACCCGATGGGCTGTGTCTCTTCCTGCATGTGGTTGCCCAGCGGGCAGTGGTGTGTGGAAACCCGGACAGTCTGTGTCCCTTCCTGCATGTAGTCGCTGTGCAGGTGGTGGTGTGTGGAAACCCTGAAGGTCTGTGTCCCTTCCTGTGTTTCGTCGCTGTGCAGGCGGTGGTGTGTGGGAACCCTGATTGTCTGTGTCCCTTTCTGCATGTGGTCGCTGTGCAGGTGGTGGTATGTGGAGAACCCTGAATTTCTGGGTTCCTTTTGTGTGTGGTTGCTGTGAATGCGGTGGTGTTTGGAGAATCCTGATGGTCTGTGTCCCTTCCTTCATGTGGTCGCTGTGCAGGCGGTGGTGTGTGGGGAACCTTGATGGGCTGTGTCCGTTCCTGCATGTGGTCGCTGTGCATTCAGTGGTGTGTGGGAACCCTGACGGTCTGTGTCCCTTCCTGCATGTAGTTGCTGTGCAGGTGGTGGTGTGTAGGGAACCCTGACGGTCTGTGTTCCTTCCTGCTTGTGGTCACTGTGCAGGTGGTGGTGTGAGGGGAAACTTGATGATCTGTGTCCCTTTCTACATATGGTCACTGTTCAGGCAGTGGTGTTTGGGGAAATCTGATGGCCTGTGTCCCTTCCTGCATGCGGTCGCTCTGCAGGCAGTGGTGTGTGGGGATCCCTGATGGGCTGTGTCCCTTCCTGCATGCGGTCGCTTTGCATTCAGTGGTGTTTGGGAACCCTGACGGTCTGTGTCCCTTCCTGCATGTAGTGGCTGTGCAAGTGGTGGTGTGTGGGGAACCCTGATGGTCTCTGTCCCTTCCTTCATGTTGTCACTGAGCAGGCAGTTGTGTGTGGAAACCCTGATTGTCTGTGTCCCTTTCTGCATGTGGTCACTGTGCTGGTGGTGGTGTGTGGAGAACCCTGAATGTCTCTGTCCCTTCCTGTTTGTGGTCGCTGTGCAAGCGGTGGTGTGTGGGGAACCTTGATGGTCTTTGTCCATTCCTGCATGTGGTCGCAATGCAGGCAGTGGTTTTTGGGGAACCCTGAATATCTCTGTCCCATTCCGTGTGTGGTCGCTGTGCAGGCGGTGGTGTGTGGGGAACTCTGATGGTATGTGTCCCTTCCTTCATGTGTTCGCTGTGCAGGTGGTGGTGTGTGAAGAAACCTGAAGTTCTCTGTTCCTTCCTGTGTGTGGTCGCTGTGCAGGCTGTGGTATGTGGGGAACTTTGACGGTCTGTGTTTATTTCTGCATGTGGACGCAGTGCAGGTGGTGGTGTGTGGAGAAACCTGAAGGTCTCTGTCCGTTCCTCTTTGTGGTCGCTGTGTATTCAGTGGTGTGTGGGAACCCTGACGGTCTGAGTTCCTTCCTGCATGTAGTTGCTGTGAAGGCAGTGGTGTGTGGGGAACCCTGACAGTCTGTGTCCATTCCTACATGTGGTCGCTGTGAAGGTGGTGGTGTGTGGGGAACCCTGATGGGCTGTGTCCCTTCCTGCATGAGGTCGCTGTGCATTCAGTGGTGTGTGGGAACCCTGACTGTCTGTGTCCCTTCTTGCATGTAGTCGCTGTGCAGGTGGTGGTGTGTGGGGAACTATGACGGTCTCTGTCTTTTTCTGCATTTGGTCGCAGTGCCTGTGTTGGTGTGTGGAGAAACCTGAAGTTCTCTGTCCCTTCTTGTTTGTGGTCCCATTGCAGGCGGTGGTGTGTGGGGAAACCTGATGGTCTGTGTCCATTCCTGCATGTGGTCGCTGTGCAGGTGGTGGTGTGTGGGGAACCCTGATGGTCTGTTTCCCTTCCTGCATGTGTTTGCTGTGCAGGCGGTGGTGTGTGGGGACCCTGACAGTCTGTGTTTTTCTCAGCATGTGGTCGCTGTGCAGGCGGTGGTGTTTGGGGAACCCTGACGGTCTTTGTCTTTTCATGCATATAGTCGCTGTGCAGGCGGTGGTGTGTGGGGAAACCTCACGGTCTGTGTCCATTCTTGCATGTAGTCGCTGTGCAGGCGGTGGTGTGTGGGGAACCCTCACGATCTGTGTCCATTCCTGCATGTGGTTGCTGTGCAGGCGGTGGTTTGTGGGAACCCTGATTGTCTGTGTCCCTTTCTGCCTGTGGTCACTGTGCAGGTGGTGGTATGTGGAGAACCCTGAATGTCTGTGTCCCTCTTGTGTGTGGTTGCTGTGAATGCGGTGGTGTGTGGAGAATCCTGATGGTATGTGTCCCTTCCTTCATGTGGTCGCTGTTCAGGCTGTGGTGTGTGGGGAACCCTGATGGGCTGTGTCCCTTCTTGCATGTGGTCGCTGTGCATTCAGTGGTGTGTGGGAACCCTGACGGTCTGTGTCCCTTCTTGTATGTAGTTGCTGTGCAGGTGGTGGTGTGTAGGGAACCCTGACGGTCTGTGTTCCTTCCTGATTGTGGACACTGTGCAGGTGGTGGTGTGTGGGGAAACCTGAAGATCTGTGTCCCTTTCTACATATGGTTGCTGTTCAGGCAGTGGTGTTTGGGGAAATCTGATGGGCTGTGTTCCTTCCTGTATGTGGTCGCTGTGCAGGCGGTGGTTTGTCGGGAAACCTGAAGGTCTGTGTCCCTTTCTGCATGTGGTTGCTGTGCAGGAGGTTGTGTGTGGGGAATCCTGACGGTTCCTGTTCCTTCCTGCATGTGGTCGCTGTACAGGCGGTGGTGTGTGGGGAACCCTGATGGTCTGTGTCCCTTCCTGCATGTGTTCGCTGTGCAGGGGGTGTTTTATGGGAAACAGAATGTTTGTGTCCCTTCCTGCATGTGGTCGCTGTGCAAGGGGTGGTTTGTGGGAAACCCTGATGGTCTGTGTCCCTTTCTTCATGTGGTCGCTGTGTAGGCAGTGGTGTGTGGGGAAATCTGATGGGCTGTGTTGCTTCCTGCATGTAGTCGCTGTGCAGGCGGCGGTGTGTGGGGAACCTTGAAGGTCTATTTCCCTTCCTGCATGTGGTCGCAGTGCAGGCAGTGGTGTGTGGGGAACCCTGAATGTCTCTGTCCCATTCTGTGTGTAGTCGCTGTGCGGGCGGTGGTGTGTGGGGAAACCTGATGGTCTGTGTCACTTCCTTCATGTGGACGCTGTGCAGGTGGTGGTGTGTGGAAAAACCTGAATGTCTTTGTCCCCTCCTGTGTGTGTTCGCTGTGCAGGCTGTGGTGTGTGGGGAACTTTGACGCTTTGTGTCTTTTTCTGCATGTGGTCGCAGTGCAGGTCGTGGTGTGTGGGGAAACCTGACGGACTCTGTCCCTTCCTGTATGTGGTCCCTTTGCAGGAGGTGGTATGTGGTCAACCCTGATGGGCTGTGTCCCTTCCTACATGTGGTCGCTGTGCATTCAGTGGTGTGTGGGAACCCTGATGGTCTGTGTCCTTTCCTGCATGTAGTAGCTGTGCAGGTGGTGGTGTGTGGGTAACCCTGATGGTCTGTTTCCCTTTCTGCATGCTTTGCTGTGCAAGCGGTGGTGTGTGGGAATCTGACATTCTGTGTACCTCTCTGCATGTGGTCGCTGTGCAGGCGGTGGTGCGTGAGGAACCCTGACGTTCTGTGTCTTTTCCTGCATGTGGTTGCTGTGCGGTTGTGGTGTGTGGGGAACACTGACGGCCTGTGTTCCTTCCTGCATCTGGTCGCTGTGCGGGCGGTCGTGTGTGGAAACCCTGACGGTCTGTGTCCCTTCCTGCATGTAGTCGCTGTGCAGGCGGTGGTATGTGGGGATCCCTGACAGTCTGTGTCCATTCCTGCATGTGGTCGCTCTGCAGGCAGTGGTGTGTGGGGATCCCGGATGGGCTGTGTCCCTTCCTGCATGCGTTCGCTTTGCATTCTGTGGTGTTTGGGAACCCTGACGGTCTGTGTCCTTTCCTGCATGTAGTGGCTGTGCAAGTGGTGGTGTGTGGGGAACCCTGATGGTCTGTGTCCCTTTCTTCATGTTGTCACTGAGCAGGCAGTGGTGTGTGGAAACCCTGATTGTCTGTGTCCCTTTCTGCATGTGGTCACTGTGCAGGTGGTGGTGTGTGGAGAACCCTGAATGTCTGTGTCCCTTTCTGTGTGTGGTCGTTGTGCAGGCGGTGGTTTGTGGGGAACCCTGATGTTCTCTGTCCCTTAATTCATGTAGTCGCTGTGCAGGTGGTGGTGTGTGGAGAAACCTGAAGGTCTCTGTCCCTTCCTGTTTGTGGTCGCTGTGCAAGCGGTGGTGTGTGGGAAACCTTGACGGTCTTTGTCCATTCCTGCATGTGGTCGCAATGCAGGCAGTGGTGTGTGGGGAAACCTGAATACCTCTGTCCCATTCCGTGTGTGGTCGCAGTGCAGGCGGTGGTGTGTGGGGAACCCTGATGGTATGTGTCCCTTCCTTCATGTGGTCGCTGTGCAGGCTGTGGTGTGTGGGGAACTTTGACGGTCTGTGTTTATTTCTGCATGTGGACGCAGTGCAGGTGGTGGTGTGTGGAGAAACCAGAAGGTCTCTGTCCCTTCCTGTTTGTGGTCCCTTTGCAGGCGGTGATGTGTGGGAAATCATGATGGCCTGTGTCCCTTCCTGCATGTGGTCGCTGTGCATTCAGTGTTGTGTGGGAACCCTGACGGTCTGTGTCCCTTCCTGCATGTAGTCGCTCTGAAGGCAGTGGTGTGTGGGGAACCCTGACAGTCTGTGTCAATTCCTTCATGTGGTCGCTGTGCAGGCAGTGGTGTGTGGGAACCCTGACGGTCTGTGTCCCTTCCTGCATGTAGTCGCTGTGCAGGCAGTGGTGTGTGTGGAACCCTGACTGTCTTTGTCCATTCCTGCATGTTGTCGCTGTGCTGGTGGTGATGTATGGGAAACAGAAGGTTTCTGTTTCTTCCCGCATGTGGTCGCTGTGCAGGGGGTGGTGTGTGGGAAACCCTGACTCTCTGTGTTCCTTCCTGCTTGTGTTCGCTGTGCAGGCGGTGGTGTGTGGGGAAACCTCAAGGTCTTTGTCTCTTTCTACATGTGGTCACTGTGCAGGCGGTGGTGTGTGGGTAACCCTGACGGACTGTGTTCCTTCCTACATGTGGTCGCTGTGCAGGCAGTGGTGTGTGGGAAACCCTGAAGGTCTGTGTCCCTTCCTGGATGTGGTCCCTGTGCAGGAGGTGGTGTGTGGGGAAATCTGACTGTCTCTGTTCCGTCCTTCATGTGCTCGCTGTGCAGGCATTGGTGTGTGGAAAACCCTGACGGGCTGTGTCCTTTCCTGCATGTGGTCGCTGTGTGGGCGGTGGTTTGTGGAAAACCTGACGGTCTGTGTCCCTTCCTGCATGTAGTCGCTGTGCAGGTGGTGGTGTGTGGAAACCCTGAAGGTCTGTGTCCCTTCCTGTGTGTAGTCGCTGTGCAGGCGGTGGTGTGTGGGAACCCTGATTGTCTGTGTCCCTTCCTGCATGTGGTCGCTGTGCATTCAGTGGTGTGTGGGTACCCTGATGGTCTGTGTCCCTTCCTGCATGTAGTCGCTCTGCAGGTGGTGGTGTGTGGGGAACCCTGATGGTCTGTGTCCCTTCCTGCATGTGTTTGCTGCGCAGGCGGTGGTGTGTGGAACCTGACAGTCTGTGTTCCTCTCTGCATGTGGTCGCTGTGCAGGCAGTGGTGTGTGGGGAACCCTGATGGGCTGTGTTCTATCCTGCATGTGGTCGCTGTGCATTCAGTGGTGTGTGGGAACCCTAAAATTATGTGTCCCTTCCTGCATGTGGTCGCTGTGCAGTTGGTGTTATGTTGGGAAACCTTAAGATCTGTGTCCCTTTCTACATTTGGTTGCTGTTCAGGCGGTGGTATGTGGGGAACCTGATGGACTGTGTTCCTTCCTGCATGTGTTCGCTGTGCAGGCAGTGGTGTGTGGGAAATCCTGAAGGTCTGTGTCCCTTCCTGCATGTGGTCGCTGTGCAGGAGGTGGTGTGTGGGGAAATATGACGGTCTCAGTTCCTTCCTGCATGTGGTCACTGTGCAGGCGGTGGTGTGTGGGGAACCCTGACGGCCTGTGTCCCTTCCTGCATGTGGTCGCTGTGCGGGCGATCGTGTGTGAAAACCTGACAGTCTGTGTCCCTTCCTGCATGTAGTCAATGTGCAAGCGATGGTGTGTGGGGAACCCTGACGGTCTGTGTCCATTCCTGCATGTGGTCGCTGTGCAGGCAGTGGTGTTTGGGGAACCCTGATGGCTGTGTCCCTTTCTGTATGTGGTCGGTGTGCATTCAGTGGTGTGTAGGAACCCTGACGGTCTGTGTCCCTTCCTGCATGTGTTCGCTGTGCAGGTGGTTGTGTGTGGGTAACCCTGATGGTCTGTGTCCCTTCATTCATGTGGTCGCTGTGCAGGGGGTGGTTTATGGGAAACAGAATATTTGTGTCCCTTCCTGCATGTGGTCGCTGTGCAAGGGGTGGTGTGTGGGAAACCCTGATGGTCTGTGTCCCTTTCTTTATGTGGTCGCTGTGCAGGCAGTGGTGTGTGGGGAAATCTGATGGGTTGTGTTCCTTCCTGCATGTTGTCACTGAGCAGGCAGTGATGTGTGGATACCCTGATTGTCTGTGTCCCTTTCTGCATGTGGTCACTGTGCAGGTGGTGGTGTGTGGAGAACCCTGAATGTCTGTGTCCCTTTCTGCATGTGGCCACTGTGCAGGTGGTGGTGTGTAGGGAACCCTGATGGTCTGTTTCCCTTCTTGCATGTGTTTGCTGTGCATGCAGTGGTGTGTGGGGACACTGACAGTCTGTGTTTTCTCAGCATGTGGTCGCTGTGCAGGCGGTGGTGTTTGGGGAACCGTGACGGTTTGTGTCTGTTAATGCATGTGGTTGCTGTGCGGTCGGTGTTGTTTGCGGTACCCTGACAGCCTGTGTTCCTTCCTGCATGTGGTCGCTGTGCGGGCGGTGGTGTGTGTAAACCCTGACGGTCTGTGTCCCTTCCTGCATGTAGTCGCTGTGCAGGTGGTGGTGTGTGGGGAAACCTGATGGTCTGTGTCCATTCCTGCATGTGGTCGCTGTGCAGGCAGTGGTGTTTGGGGATCCCTGATGGGCTGTGTCCCTTCCTGCATGTGGTCGCTGTGCATTCAGTGGTGTGTGGGAACCCTGACGGTCTATTTCCCTTCCTGCATGTAGTCGCTGTGCAGGTGGTGGTGTGTGGGGAACCCTGATGGTCCGAGTCCCTTCCTTCATGTGGTCACTGAGCAGGCAGTGGTGTGTGGGGAACCCTGACGGTCTGTGTCCATTCCTGCATGTGGCCGCTGTGCTGGTGGTGATGTGTGGGAAACAGAAGGTTTCGGTTTCTTCCCGCATGTGGTCCCTGTGCAGGGGGTGGTGTGTGGGGAACCCTGTTGGTCTGTGTCCCTTAATTCATGTGGTCGCTGTGCAGGTGGCGGTGTGTGGAGAAACCTGAAGGTCTCTGTCCCTTCCTGTTTGGGGTCCCAGTGCAGGCAGTGGTGTGTTGGGAACCCTGAATATCTCT
Organism: Saccopteryx bilineata; assembly: GCF_036850765.1. Classification (NCBI taxonomy): domain Eukaryota; kingdom Metazoa; phylum Chordata; class Mammalia; order Chiroptera; family Emballonuridae; genus Saccopteryx; species Saccopteryx bilineata. Next base: position 67,409 of record NW_027095462.1, on the reverse strand, counting down.
GTCCCATTCGGTGTGTGGTCGCTGTGCAGTCGGTGGTATGTGGGGAACCCTGATGGTATGTGTCCCTTCCTTCATGTGGTCGCAGTGCAGGTAGTGGTGTGTGAAGAAACCTGAAGGTCTCCGTTCCTTCCTGTGTGTGGTCGCTGTGCAGGCTGTGGTGTGTGGGGAACTTTGACGGTCTGTGTCTTTTTCTGCATGTGGTAGCAGTGCAGGTGGTGGTGTGTGGGAAACCCTGGTGGACTGTGTTCCTTTTTGCATGTGGTTGCTGTGCAGGCGGTGGTGTGTGGGAACCCGATGGGCTGTGTCTCTTCCTGCATGTGGTTGCCCAGCGGGCAGTGGTGTGTGGAAACCCGGACAGTCTGTGTCCCTTCCTGCATGTAGTCGCTGTGCAGGTGGTGGTGTGTGGAAACCCTGAACGTCTGTGTCCCTTCCTGTGTTTCGTCGCTGTGCAGGCGGTGGTGTGTGGGAACCCTGATTGTCTGTGTTCCTTTCTGCATGTGGTAACTGTGCAGGTGGTGGTATGTGGAGAACCCTGAATGTCTGTGTCCCTTTTGTGTGTGGTTGCTGTGAATGCGGTGGTGTTTGGAGAATCCTGATGGTCTGTGTCCCTTTCTTCATGTGGTCGCTTTGCAGACGGTGGTGTGTGGGGAACCTTGATGGGCTGTGTCCGTTCCTCTATGTGGTCGCTGTGCATTCAGTGGTGTGTGGGAACCCTGATGGTCTGTGTTTCTTCCTGCATGTAGTTGCTTTGCAGGTGGTGGTGTGTACGGAACCCTGACGGTCTGTGTTCCTTCCTGCTTGTGGTCACTGTGCAGGTGGCGGTGTGTGGGGAAACCTGAAGATCTGTGTCTCTTTCTACATATGGTCGCTGTTCAGGCAGTGGTGTTTGGGGAAATCTGATGGGCTGTGTTCCTTCCTGAATGTGGTCGCTGTGCAGGCGGTGGTTTGTCGGGAAACCTGAAGGTCTGTGTCTCTTTCTGCATATGGTTGCTGTGCAGGAGGTTGTGTGTGAGGAAACCTGACAGTTCCTGTTCCTTCCTGCATGTGGTCGCTGTGCAGGAGGTGGTGTGTGGGGAACCCTGATGGTCTGTGTCCCTTCCTGCATGTGGTCGCTGTGCAGGGGGTGGTTTATGGGAAACAGAATGTTTGTGTCCCTTCCTGCATGTGGTCGCTGTGCAGGCGGTGGTGTGTGGGGAACCCTGATGATCTGTGTCCCTTCCTTCATGTGGTCACTGAACAGGCAGTGGTGTGTGGGGAACCCTGACGGTCTGTGTCCCTTCCTGCATGTGGTCGCTGTGCAGGCAGTGGTGTTTGGGGATCCCTGATGGGCTGTGTCCCTTCCTGCATGTTGTCGGTGTGCAGGTGGTGGTGTGTGGGGAACCCTTATGGTCCGAGTCCCTTCCTTCATGTGGTCACTGAACAGGCAGTGGTGTGTGGGGAATCCTGACGGTCTGTGTCCATTCCTGCATGTGGTCGCTGTGCTGGTGGTGATGTGTCGGAAACAGAAGGTTTCTGTTTCTTCCCGCATGTGGTCGTTGTGCAGGGGGTGGTGTGTGGGGAACCTTGATGGTCTGTGTCTCTTCCTTCATGTGGTTGCTGTGCAGGAATTGGTGTGTGGAAAACCTAGACGGGCTGTGTCCCTTCCTGCATGTGGTCGCTGTGCGGGCGGTGGTGTGTGGAAACCCTGATTGTCTGTGTACCTTTCTGCATGTGGTCACTGTGCAGGTGGTGGTATGTGGAGAACCTGAATGTCTGTGTCCCTTTTGTGTGTGGTTGCTGTGAATGCGGTGGTGTTTGGAGAATCCTGATGGTCTGTGTCCCTTCCTCATGTGGTCGCTGTGCAGGCGGTGGTGTGTGGGAACCTTGATGGGCTGTGTCCGTTCCTCTATGTGGTCGCTGTGCATTCAGTGGTGTGTGAAAACCCTGATGGTCTGTGTCCCTTCCTGCATGTAGTTGCTGTGCAGGTGGTTGTGTGTAGGGAACCCTGACGGTCTCTGTTCCTTCCTGCTTGTGGTCACTGTGCAGGTGGTGGTGTGTGGGGAAACCTGAAGATCTGTGTCCCTTTCTACATATGGTCGCTTTTCCGGCAGTGGTGTTTGGGGAAATCTGATGGGCTGTGTTCCTTCCTGAATGTGGTCGCTGTGCAGGCGGTGGATTGTCGGGAAACCTGAAGGTCTGTTTCCCTTTCTGCATGTGGTTGCTGTGCAGGAGGTTGTGTGTGAGGAAACCTGACGGTTCCTGTTCCTTCCTGCATGTGGTCGCAGTACAGGCGGTGGTGTGTGGGGAACCCTGATGGTCTGTGTCTCTTCCTTCATGTGGTCGCTGTGCAGGGGGTGGTTTATGGGAAACAGAATGTTTGTGTCCCTTCCTGCATGTGGTCGCTGTGCAAGGGGTGGTGTGTGGGAAACCCTGATGGTCTGTGTCCCTTTCTTCATGTGGTCGCTGTGCAGGCAGTAGTGTGTGGGGAAATCTGATGAGCTGTGTTCCTTCCTGCATGTAGTCGCTGTGCAGGCGGCGGTGCGTGGGGAACCTTGAAGGTCTATTTCCCTTCGTGCATGTGGTCGCAGTGCAGGCCGTGGTGTGTGGGGAACCCTGAATGTCTCTGTCCCATTCCGTGTGTAGTCGCTGTGCAGGCGGTGGTGTGTGGGGAAACCTGATGGTCTGTGTCCCTTCCTGCATGTGGTCGCTGTGCAGGGGGTGGTTTATGGGAAACAGAATGTTTGTGTCCCTTCCTGCATGTGGTCGCTGTGCAAGAGGTGGTGTGTGGGAAACCCTGATGATCTGTGTCCCTTCCTTCATGTGGTCACTGAACAGGCAGTGGTGTGTGGGGAACCCTGACGGTCTGTGTCCATTCCTGCATGTGGTCGCTGTGCAGGCAGTGATGTTTGGGGATCCCTGATGGGCTGTGTCCCTTCCTGCATGTGGTCGCTGTGCAGGTGGTGGTGTGTGGGGAACCCTTATGGTCCGTGTCCCTTCCTTCATGTGGTCACTGAACAGGCAGTGGTGTGTGGGGAACCCTGACGGTCTGTGTCCATTCCTGCATGTGGTCGCTGTGCTGGTGGTGATGTGTGGGAAACAGAAGGTTTCTGTTTCTTCCCGCATGTGGTCGTTGTGCAGGGGGTGGTGTGTGGGGAACCTTGATGGTCTGTGTCTCCTCCTTCATGTGGTCGCTGTGCAGGAATTGGTGTGTGGAAAACCTAGACGGGCTGTGTCCCTTCCTGCATGTGGTCGCTGTGCGGGCGGTGGTGTGTGGAAACCCTGATTGTCTGTGTCCCTTTCTGCATGTGGTCACTGTGCAGGTGGTGGTATGTGGAGAACCCTGAATGTCTGTGTCCCTTTTGTGTGTGGTTGCTGTGAATGCGGTGGTGTTTGGAGAATCCTGATGGTCTGTGTCCCTTCCTCATGTGGTCGTTGTGCAGGGGGTGGTGTGTGGGAACCTTGATGGGCTGTGTCCGTTCCTCCATGTGGTCGCTGTGCATTTAGTGGTGTGTGAAAACCCTGACGGTCTGTGTCCCTTCCTGCATGTAGTTGCTGTGCAGGTGGTTGTGTGTAGGGAACCCTGACGGTCTGTGTCCCTTCCTGCTTGTGGTCACTGTGCAGGTGGTGGTGTGTGGGGAAACCTGAAGATCTGTGTCCCTTTCTACATATGGTCGCTGTTCAGGCAGTGGTGTTTGGGGAAATCTGATGGGCTGTGTTCCTTCCTGAATGTGGTCGCTGTGCAGGCGGTGGTTTGTCGGGAAACCTGAAGGTCTGTGTCCCTTTCTGCATGTGGTTGCTGTGCAGGAAGTTGTGTGTGAGGAAACCTGACGGTTCCTGTTCCTTCCTGCATGTGGTCGCTGTACAGGCGTTGGTGTGTGGGGAACCCTGATGGTCTGTGTCCCTTCCTGCATGTGGTCGCTGTGCAGGGGGTGGTTTATGGGAAACAGAATGTTTGTGTCCCTTCCTGCATGTGGTCGCTGTGCAAGGGGTGGTGTGTGGGAAACCCTGATGGTCTGTGTCCCTTTCTTCATGTGGTCGCTGTGCAGGCAGTAGTGTGTGGGGAAATCTGATGAGCTGTGTTCCTTCCTGCATGTAGTCGCTGTGCAGGCGGCGGTGCGTGGGGAACCTTGAAGATCTATTTCCCTTCGTGCATGTGGTCGCAGTGCAGGCAGTGGTGTGTGGGGAACCCTGAATGTCTCTGTCCCATTCCGTGTGTAGTCGCTGTGCAGGCGGTGGTATGTGGGGAAACCTGATGGTCTGTGTCACTTCCTTCATGTGGTCGCTGTGCAGGTGGTGTTGTGTGGAAAAACCTGAATGTCTCTGTCCCCTCCTGTGTGTGTTCGCTGTGCAGGCTGTGGTGTGTGGGGAACTTTGACGGTCTGTGTCTTTTTCTGCATGTGGTCGCAGTGCAGGTCGTGGTGTTTTGGGAAACCTGATGTACTCTGTCCCTTCCTGTATGTGGTCCCTTTGCAGGAGGTGGTATGTAGTCAACCCTGATGGGCTGTGTTCCCTCCTGCATGTGGTCGCTGTGCATTCAGTGGTGTGTGGGAACCCTGACGGTCTGTGTCTTTTCCTGCATGTAGTAGCTGTGCAGGTGGTGGTGTGTGGGGAACCCTGATGGTCTGTTTCCCTTTCTGCATGTAGTCGCTGTGCAGGCGGTGGTATGTGGGGATCCCTGACAGTCTGTGTCCATTCCTGCATGTAGTCGCTGTGCAGGCAGTGGTGTGTGGGGATCCCGGATGGGCTGTGTCCCTTCCTGCATGCGGTCGCTTTGCATTCAGTGGTGTTTGGGAACCCTGAATGTCTGTGTCCCTTCCTGAATGTAGTGGCTGTGCAAGTGGTGGTGTGTGGGGAACCCTGATGGTCTGTGTCCCTTTCTTCATGTTGTCACTGATCAGGCAGTGGTGTGTGGAAACGCTGATTGTCTGTGTCCCTTTCTGCATGTGGTCACTGTGCAGGTGGTGGTGTGTGGAGAACACTGAATGTCTGTGTTCCTTTCTGTGTGTGGTCGTTGTGCAGGCGGTGGTGTGTGGGGAACCCTGATGGTCTGTGTCCCTTAATTCATGTAGTCGCTGTGCAGGTGGTGGTGTGTGGAGAAACCTGAAGGTCTCTGTCCCAATCTGTTTTTGGTCGCTGTGCCAGCGGTGGTGTGTGGGGAACCTTGACGGTCTTTGTCCATTCCTGCATGTGGTCGCAATGCAGGCAGTGGTTTTTGGGGAACCATGAATATCTCTGTCCCATTCCGTGTGTGGTCGCTGTGCAGGCGGTGGTGTGTGGGGAACCCTGATGGTATGTGTCCCTTCCTTCATGTGGTCGCTGTGCAGGTGGTGGTGTGTGAAGAAACCTGAAGTTCTCTGTTCCTTCCAGTATGTGGTCGCAGTGCAGGCTGTGGTGTGTGGGGAAATTTGACGGTCTGTGTTTATTTCTGCATGTGGACGCAGTGCAGGTGGTGGTGTGTGGAGAAACCTGAAGGTCTCTGTCCCTTACTGTTTGTGGTCGCTGTGCATTCAGTGGTGTGTGGGAACCCTGACGGTCTGTGTCCCTTCCTGCATGTAGTCGCTGTGAAGGCAGTGGTGTGTGGGGAACCCTGACAGTCTGTGTCAATTCCTTCATGTGGTCGCTGTGCAGGCAGTGGTGTGTGGGTATCCCTGATGGGCTGTGTCCCTTCCTGCATGAGGTCGCTGTGCATTCAGTGGTGTGTGGGAACCCTGACTGTCTGTGTCCCTTCTTGCATGGAGTCTCTGTGCAGGTTGTGGTGTGTGGGGAACTTTGACGGTCTCTGTCTTTTTCTGCATTTGGTCGCAGTGCCTTTGTTGGTGTGAGGAGAAACCTGAAGTTCTCTGTCCCTTCTTGTTTGTGGTCCCTTTGCAGGCGGTGGTGTGTGGGCAACCCTGATGGGCTGTGTCCATTCCTGCATGTGGTCGCTTTGCAGCAGGTGGTGTGTGGGGAACCCTGATGGTCTGTTTCCCTTCCTGCATGTGTTTGCTGTGCATGCGGTGGTGTGTGGGGACATTGACAGTCTGTGTTTTTCTCAGCATGTGGTCGCTGTGCAGGCGGTGGTGTTTGGGGAACCCTGACGGTCTTTGTCTTTTCATGCATGTGGTTGCGGTGCGGTCCGTGTTGTTTGGGGAACCCTGAAGGCCTGTGTTCCTTCCTGCATGTGGTCGCTGTGCGGGCGGTGGTGTGTGGAAACCCTGACGGTCTGTGTCCCTTCCTGCATGTAGTCGCTGTGCAGGCGGTGGTGTGTGGGGAACCCTGAATGTCTGTGTCCATTCCTGCATGTGGTCGCTGTGCAGGCAGTGATGTTTGGGGATCCCTGATGGGCTGTGTCCCTTCCTGCATGTGGTCGGTGTGCATTCAGTGGTGTGTGGGAACCCTGACGGTCTATGTCCCTTCCTGCATGTAGTCGCTGTGCCGGTGGTGGTGTGTGGGGAAACCTTATGGTCCGAGTCCCTTCCTTCATGTGGTCACTGAACAGGCAGTGGTGTGTGGGGAACCCTGACGGTCTGTGTCCATTCCTGCATGTGGTCGCTGTGCTGGTGGTGATGTGTGGGAAACAGAAGTTTTCTGTTTCTTCCCGCATGTGGTCGTTGTGCAGGAATTGGTGTGTGGAAAACCTAGACGGGCTGTGTCCCTTCCTGCATGTGGTCGCTGTGCGGGCGGTGGTGTGTGGAAATCCCGACAGTCTGTGTCCCTTCCTGCATGTAGTCGCTGTGCAGGTGGTGGTGTGTGGAAACCCTGAAGGTCTGTGTCCCTACCTGTGTGTAGTCGCTGTGCAGGTGGTGGAGTGTGGGGAAATCTGACGGTCTCTGTTCCTTCCTGCATGTGGTCGCTGTGCAGGCGGTGATGTGTGGAACCTGACAGTCTGTGTTCCTCTCTGCATGTGGTGGATGTGCTGTTACTGGTGTGTGGGGAACCCTGATGGGCTGTGTCCATTCCTGCATGTGGTCGCTGTGCATTCAGTGGTGTGTGGGAACCCTAAAATTATGTGTCCCTTCCTGCATGTGGTCGCTGTGCAGGTGGTGTTATGTGGGGAAACCTTAAGATCTGTGTCCCTTTCTACATTGGGTCGCTGTTCAGGCGGGGGTGTGTGGGGAACCTGATGGACTGTGTTCCTTCCTGCTTGTGGTCGCTGTGCAGGCAGTGGTGTTTGGGAAATCCTGAAGGTCTGTGTCCCTTCCTGCATGTGGTCGCTGTGCAGGCGGTGGTGTGTGGGGAAATATGACGGTCTCTGTTGCTTCCTGCATGTGGTCGCTGTGCAGGCGGTAGTGTGTGGGGAACCCTGACGGGCTGTGTCCCTTCCTGCATGTGGTCCCTGTGCGGGCGATCGTGTGTGAAAACTCTGACAGTCTGTGTCCCTTCCTGCATGTAGTCAATGTGCAAGCGATGGTGTGTGGGGAACCCTGATGGGCTGTGTCCCTTCCTGTATGTGGTCGCTGTGCATTCAGTGGTGTGTGGGGAACCTTGACGGTCTTTGTCCATTCCTGCATGTGGTCGCAATGCAGGCAGTGGTTTTTGGGGAACCCTGAATATCTCTGTCCCATTCCGTGTGTGGTCACTGTGCAGGCGGTGGTGTGCGGGGAACCCTGATGGTATGTGTCCCTTCCTTCATGTGGTCGCTGTGCAGGCTGTGGTGTGTGGGGAACTTTGACGGTCTGTGTCTTTTTCTGCATGTGGTAGCAGTGCAGGTGGTGGTGTGTGGGGAACCCTGATGGACTGTGTTCCTTTTTGCATGTGGTCGCTGTGCAGGCGGTGGTGTGTGGGAACCCGATGGGCTGTGTCTCTTCCTGCATGTGGTTGCCCAGCGGGCAGTGGTGTTTGGAAACCCGGACAGTCTGTGTCCCTTCTTGCATGTAGTCGCTGTGCAGGTGGTGGTGTGTGGAAACCCTGAAGGTCTGTGTCCCTTCTTGTGTGTAGTTGCTGTGCAGGCGGTGGTGTGTGGGAACCCTGATTGTCTGTGTCCCTTTCTGCATGTGGTCACTGTGCAGGTGGTGGTATGTGGAGAACCCGGAATTTCTGTGTCCCTTTTGTGTGTGGTTGCTGTGAATGCGGTGGTGTTTGGAGAATCCTGATGGTCTGTGTCCCTTCCTTCATGTGGTCGCTGTGCAGGCGGTGGTTTGTGGGGAACCTTGATGGGCTGTGTCCGTTCCTCTATGTGGTCGCTGTGCATTCAGTGGTGTGTGGGAACCCTGACAGTCTGTGTCTCTTCCTGCATGTAGTTGCTGTGCAGGTGGTGGTGTGTAGGGAACCCTGACGGTCTGTGTTCCTTCCTGCTTGTGGTCACTGTGCAGGTGGTGGTGTGTGGGGAAACGTGAAGATCTGTGTCCCTTTCTACATATGGTCGCTGTTCAGGCAGTGGTGGTTGGGGAAATCTGATGGGCTGTGTCCCTTCCTTCATTCGGTCCCTCTCCAGGCAGTGGTGTGTGGGTATCCCTGATGGGCTGTGTCCCTTCCTGCATGTGGTCGCTGTGCTGGTGGTGATGTGTGGGAAACAGAAGTTTTCTGTTTCTTCCCGCATGTGGTCGTTCTGCAGGAATTGATGTGTGAAAAACCTAGACGGGCTGTGTCCCTTCCTGCATGTGTTCGCTGTGCGGGCGGTGGTGTGTGGAAACCCCGACAGTCTGTGTCCCTTCCTGCATGTAGTCGCTGTGCAGGTGGTGGTGTGTGGAAACCCTGAAGGTCTGTCTCCCTACCTGTGTGTAGTCGCTGTGCAGTTGGTGGAGTGTGGGGAAATCTGACGGTCTCTGTTCCTTCCTGCATGTGGTCGCTGTGCAGGCGGTGATGTGTGGAACCTGACAGTCTGTGTTCCTCTCTGCATGTGGTGGCTGTGCTGTCACTGGTGTGTGGGGAACCCTGATGGGCTGTGTCCATTCCTGCATGTGGTCGCTGTGCATTCAGTGGTGTGTGGGAACCCTAAAATTATGTGTCCCTTCCTGCATGTGGTCGCTGTGCAGGTGGTGTTATGTGGGGAAACCTTAAGATCTGTGTCCCTTTCTACATTTGTTCGCTGTTCAGGCGGCGGTGTGTGGGGAACCTGATGGACGGTGTTCCTTCCTGCTTGTGGTCGCTGTGCAGGCAGTGGTGTGTGGGAAACCCTGAAGGTCTGTGTCCCTTCCTGCATGTGGTCGCTGTGCAGGCGGTGGTGTGTGGGGAAATATGACGGTCTCTGTTGCTTCCTGCATGTGGTCGCTGTGCAGGCGGTAGTGTGTGGGGAACCCTGACGGGCTGTGTCCCTTCCTGCATGTGGTCCCTGTGCGGGCGATCGTGTGTGAAAACTCTGACAGTCTGTGTCCCTTCCTGCATGTAGTCAATGTGCAGGCGATGGTGTGTGGGGAACCCTGATGGCTGTGTCCCTTCCTGTATGTGGTCGGTGTGCATTCAGTGGTGTGTGGGGAACCTTGACGGTCTTTGTCCATTCCTGCATATGGTCGCAATGCAGGCAGTGGTTTTTGGGGAACCCTGAATATCTCTGTCCCATTCCGTGTGTGGTCGCTGTGCAGGCGGTGGTGTGCGGGGAACCCTGATGGTATGTGTCCCTTCCTTCATGTGGTCGCTGTGCAGGTGGTGGTGTATGAAGAAACCTGAAGGTCTCTGTTCCTTCCTGTGTGTGGTCGCTGTCCAGGCTGTGGTGTGTGGGGAACTTTGACGGTCTGTGTCTTTTTCTGCATGTGGTAGCAGTGCAGGTGGTGGTGTGTGGAAAACCCTGATGGACTGTGTTCCTTTTTGCATGTGGTCGCTGTGCAGGCGGTGGTGTGTGGGAACCCGATGGGCTGTGTCTCTTCCTGCATGTGGTTGCCCAGCGGGCAGTGGTGTGTGGAAACCCGGACAGTCTGTGTCCCTTCCTGCATGTAGTCGCTGTGCAGGTGGTGGTGTGTGGAAACCCTGAAGGTCTGTGTCCCTTCTTGTGTTTCGTCGCTGTGCAGGCGGTGGTGTGTGGGAACCCTGATTGTCTGTGTCCCCTTCTGCATGTGGTCACTGTGCAGGTGGTGGTATGTGGAGAACCCGGAATTTCTGTGTCCCTTTTGTGTGTGGTTGCTGTGAATGCGGTGGTGTTTGGAGAATCCTGATGGTCTGTGTCCCTTCCTTCATGTGGTCGCTGTGCAGGCGGTGGTTTGTGGGGAACCTTGATGGGCTGTGTCCGTTCCTCTATGTGGTCGCTGTGCATTCAGTGGTGTGTGGGAACCCTGACAGTCTGTGTCTCTTCCTGCATGTAGTTGCTGTGCAGGTGGTGGTGTGTAGGGAACCCTGACGGTCTGTGTTCCTTCCTGCTTGTGGTCACTGTGCAGGTGGTGGTGTGTGGCGAAACGTGAAGATCTGTGTCCCTTTCTACATATGGTCGCTGTTCAGGCAGTGGTGGTTGGGGAAATCTGATGGGCTGTGTCCCTTCCTGCATGCGGTCCCTCTCCAGGCAGTGGTGTGTGGGGATCCCTGATAAGCTGTGTCCCTTCCTGCATGCGGTCGCTTTGCATTCAGTGGTGTTTGGGAACCCTGACGGTCTGTGTCCCTTCCTTCATGTTGTCAATGAGCAGGCAGTGGTGTGTGGAAACCCTGATTGTCTGTGTCCGTTTCTGCATGTGGTCACAGTGCAGGTGGTGGTGTGTGGAGAACCCTGAATGTCTGTGTCCCTTTCTGTATGTGGGCGTTGTGCAGGCGGTGGTGTGTGGGGAACCCTGATGGTCTGTGTCCCTTAATTCATGTGGTCGCTGTGTAGGTGGTGGTGTGTGGAGAAACCTGAAGGTCTCTGACCCTTTCTGTTTGTAGTCGCTGTGCAAGCGGTGGTGTGTGGGGAACCTTGACGGTCTTTGTCCATTCCTGCATGTGGTCGCAATGCAGGCAGTGGTTTTTGGGGAACCATGAATATCTCTGTCCCATTCCGTGTGTGGTCGCTGTGCAGGCGGTGGTGTGTGGGGAACCCTGATGGTATGTGTCCCTTCCTTCATGTGGTCGCTGTGCAGGTGGTGGTGTGTGAAGAAACCTGAGGTTCTCTGTTCCTTCCTGTGTGTGGTCGCTGTGCAGGCTGTGGTGTGTGGGGAACTTTGACGGTCTGTGTTTATTTCTGCATGTGGACGCAGTGCAGGTGGTGGTGTGTTGAGAAACCTGAAGGTCTCTGTCCCTTCCTCTTTGTGGTCGCTGTGCATTCAGTGGTGTTTGGGAACCCTGACGGTCTGTGTTCCTTCCTGCATGTACTCGCTGTGAAGGCAGTGGTGTGTGGGGAACCCTGACAGTCTGTGTCAATTCCTTCATGTGGTCCCTGTGCAGGCAGTGGTGTGTGGGTATCCCTGATGGGCTGTGTCCCTTCCTGCATGAGGTCGCTGTGCATTCAGTGGTGTGTGGGAACCCTGACTGTCCGTGTCCCTTCTTGCATGTAGTCGCTGTGCAGGCTGTGGTGTGTGGGGAACTTTGACGGTCTCTGTCTTTTTCTGCATTTGGTCGCAGTGCCAGTGTTGGTGTGTGGAGAAACCTGAAGTTCTCTGTCCCTTCTTGTTTGTGGTCCCTTTTCAGGCGGTGGTGTGTGGGCAACCCTGACGGTCTGTGTCCCTTCCTGCATGTGGTCGCTGTGCGGGCGGTGGTGTGTGGAAACCCTGACGGTCTGTGTCCCTTCCTGCATGTAGTCGCTGTGCAGGCGGTGGTGTGTGGGGAACCCTGACGGTCTGTGTCCATTCCTGCATGTGGTCGCTGTGCAGGCAGTGGTGTGTGGGGATCCCTGATGGGCTGTGTCCCTTCCTGCATGTGGTCGCTGTGCATTCAGTGGTGTGTGGGAACCCTGACAGTCTTTGTGCCTTTCTGCATGTATTGGCTGTGCAAGTGGTGGTGTGTGGGGAACCCTGATGGTCTGTGTCTCTTCCTTCATGTGGTCACTGAACAGGCAGTGGTGTGTGGGGAACCCTGACGGTCTGTGTCCATTCCTGCATGTGGTCGCTGTGCTGGTGGTGATGTGTGGGAAACAGAAGGTTTCTGTTTCTTCCCGCATGTGGTCGTTATGCAGGGAGTGGTGTGTGGGGAACCTTGATGGTCTATGTCTCTTCCTTCATGTGGTCGCTGTGCAGGAATGGGTGTGTGGAAAACCTAGACGGGCTTTGTCCCTTCCTGCATGTGGTCGCTGTGCGGGCGGTGGTGTGTGGAAACCCCGACAGTCTGTGTACCTTCCTGCATGTAGTCGCTGTGCAGGTGGTGGTGTGTGGAAACCCTGAAGGTCTGTGTCCCTTCCTGTGTGTAGTCGCTGTACAGGCGGTGGTGTGTGGGAACCCTGAAGGTCTGTGTCCCTTCCTGCATGTAGTCGCTCTGCAGGTGGTGGAGTGTGGGGAAATCTGACGGTTTCTGTTCCTTCCTGCATGTGGTCGCTGTGCAGGCGGTGGTGTGTGGAACATGACATTCTGTGTTCCTCTCTGCATGTGGTGGCTGTGCTGTCACTGGTGTGTGGGGAACCCTGATGGGCTGTGTCCATTCCTGCATGTGGTCGCTGTGCAGGTGGTTTTATGTGGGGAAACCTTAAGATCTGTGTCCCTTTCTACATTTGTTCGCCGTTCAGGCGGTGCTGGGTGGGGAACCTGATGGACTGTGTTCCTTCCTGCCTTTGGTCGCTGTGCAGGCAGTGGTGTGTGGGAAATCCTGAAGGTCTGTGTCCCTTCCTGCATGTGGTCGCTGTGCAGGAGGTGGTGTGTGGGGAAATATGACGGTCTCTGTTCCTTCCTGCATGTGGTCGCTGTGCAGGCGGTGGTGTGTGGGGAACCCTGACGGGCTGTGTCCCTTTCTGCATGTGGTCGCTGTGTAGGCAGTGGTGTGTGGGGAAGCCTGAAGGTCTGTGTCCCTTCCTGCATGTGGTCGCTGTGCAGGCGGTGGTGTGTGAGGAACACTGACGGACTGTGTCCCTTTCTGCTTGTAGTCGCTGTGCAAGCGGTGGTGTGTGAGGAAACCTGAAGATATGTGTAACTTTGTACATGTGGTCACTGTGCAGGCGGTGGTGTTTGGGAACCCTGATTGTCTGTATCCCTTTCTGGATGTGGTCGCTTTGCAGGTGGTGGTGTGTGGAGAACCCTGAATATCTATGTCTCTTTCTGTGTGTGGTCGCTGTGCAGGCTATGGTGTGTGGGGAACATTGATGGTCTGTGTCCCTTCCTTCATGTGGTCGCTGTGCAGGTGATGGTGTGTGGAAAAACCTGAAGGTCTCTGTCCCTTCCTGTTTGTAGTCGCTGTGCAGGCGGTGGTGTGTGGGGAACCCTGATGGGCTGTGTCCCTTCCTGCATGTGGTCGCTGTGCATTCAGTGGTGTGTGGGAAACCTGACGGTCTCTGTTCCTTCCTGCATGTGGTCGCTGTGCAGGCGGTGGTGTGTGGGAACCCTGATGGGCTGTGTCCCTTCCTGCATGTGGTCGCTGTGCATTCAGTGGTGTGTGGGAAACCTGACGGTCTCTGTTCCTTCCTGCATGTGGTCGCTGTGCAGGCGGTGGTGTGTGGGAATCCTGATGGGCTGTGTCCCTTCCTGCATGTGGTTGCTGTGCTGGCGGTGGTGTTTGGAAATCCTGACGGTCTGTGTTTCTCCCTGCATGTAGTCGCTGTGCAGGTGGTGGTGTGTGGGGAACCCTGACAGTCTGTGTCCCTTCCTGCATGTGGTCGCTGTGCAGGCAGTGGTGTGTGGGGAACCCTGATGGCCTGTTTCCCTTTCTGCATGTGGTCGCTGTGTCGGAGGTGGTGTGTGGGGAAGCCTGAAGGTCTGTGTCCCTTCCTGCATGTGGTCGCTATGCAGGCCATGGTGAATGGGGAACCCTGACCAGCTGTGTCCCTTTCTGCATGTTGTCTCTGTGTAGGCGGTGGTGTGTGGAGAACCCTGAATGTCTGTGTCCCTTTCTGTGTGTGGTTGCTGTGCAGGCGGTCGTGTGTGGGGAATACTGATGGTCTGTGTCTCTTCCTTCATGTGGTCGCTGTGCAGGTGGTGGTGTGTGGAGAAACCTGAAGGTCTCTGTCCCTTCCTGTTTGTGGTCGCTGTGCAGGCGGTGGTGAGTGGGAAGCCCTGACGGTCTGTGTCCTTTTCTGCATGTGGTTTCATTGCAGGTGGTGGTGTGTGGAGAAACCTGAAGGTCTCTGTCCCTTCCTGTGTGTGGTTGCTCTGCAGGCGGTGCTGTGTGGGGAACCCTGATGGGCTGTGTCCCTTCCTGCATGTGGGCGCTGTTCATTCAGTGGTGTGTGGGTACTCTGACGGTATGTGTCCCTTCCTGCATTTAGTTGCTGTGCAGGTGGTGGTGTATGGGGAACCCTGACAGTCTGTGTCCCTTCCTTCATGTGGTCACTGAGCAGGCAGTGGTGTGTGAAGAACCCTGAAGGTCTGTGTCCCTTCCTACATGTGGTCGCTGTATAGGCAGTGGTGTGTGGGAAATCCTGAAGGTCTGTGTCCCTTCCTGCATGTGGTCGCTGTGCAGGAGTTGGTGTGTGGGGAAACATGATGGTCTCAGTTCCTTCCTGCATGTGGTCACTGTGCAGGCGGTGGTGTGTGGGGAACTCTGACGGGCGGTGTCCCTTCCTGCATGTGGTCCCTGTGCGGGCGATCGTGTGTGAAAACTCTGACAGTCTGTGTCCCTTCCTGCATGTAGTCAATGTGCAGGCGATGGTGTGTGGGGAACCCTGACGGTCTGTGTCCATTCCTGCATGTGGTCGCTGTGCAGGCAGTGGTGTTTGGGGAACCCTGATGGCTGTGTCCCTTTCTGTATGTGGTCGGTGTGCATTCAGTGGTGTGTGGGAACCCTGACGGTCTGTGTCCCTTCCTGCATGTGTTTGCTCTGCAGGTGGTTGTGTGTGGGTAACCCTGATGGTCTGTGTCCCTTCATTCATGTGGTCGCTGTGCATGGGGTGGTTTATGGGAAACAGAATATTTGTGTCCCTTCCTGCATGTGGTCGCTGTGCAAGGGGTGGTGTGTGGGAAACCCTGATGGTCTGTGTCCCTTTCTTTATGTGGTCGCTGTGCAGGCAGTGGTGTGTGGGGAAATCTGATGGGTTGTGTTCCTTCCTGCATGTTGTCACTGAGCAGGCAGTGATGTGTGGATACCCTGATTGTCTGTGTCCCTTTCTGCATGTGGTCACTGTGCAGGTGGTGGTGTGTGGAGAACCCTGAATGTCTGTGTCCCTTTCTGCATGTGGTCACTGTGCAGGTGGTGGTGTGTAGGGAACCCTGATGGTCTGTTTCCCTTCCTGCATGTGTTTGCTGTGCATGCAGTGGTGTGTGGGGACACTGACAGTCTGTGTTTTCTCAGCATGTGGTCGCTGTGCAGGCTGTGGTGTTTGGGGAACCGTGACGGTCTGTGTCTTTTAATGCATGTGGTTGCTGTGCGGTCCGTGTTGTTTGCGGTACCCTGAAGGCCTGTGTTCCTTCCTGCATGTGGTCGCTGTGCGGGCGGTGGTGTGTGGAAACCCTGACGGTCTGTGTCCCTTCCTGCATGTAGTCGCTGTGCAGGTGGTGGTGTGTGGGGAAACCTGATGGTCTGTGTCCATTCCTGCATGTGGTCGCTGTGCAGGCAGTGGTGTTTGGGGATCCCTGATGGGCTGTGTCCCTTCCTGCATGTGGTCGCTGTGCATTCAGTGGTGTGTGGGAACCCTGACGGTCTGTGTCCCTTCCTGCATGTAGTCGCTGTGCAGGTGGTGGTGTGTGGGGAACCCTGATGGTCCGTGTCCCTTCCTTCATGTGGTCACTGAGCAGGCAGTGGTGTGTGGGGAACCCTGACGGTCTGTGTCCCTTCCTGCATGTGGTCGCTGTGCTGGTGGTGATGTGTGGGAAACAGAAGGTTTCGGTTTCTTCCCGCATGTGGTCCCTGTGCAGGGGGTGGTGTGTGGGGAACCCTGTTGGTCTGTGTCCCTTAATTCATGTGGTCGCTGTGCAGGTGGTGGAGTGTGGAGAAACCTGAAGGTCTCTGTCCCTTCCTGTTTGGGGTTGCAGTGCAGGCAGTGGTGTGTTGGGAACCCTGAATATCTCTGTCCCATTCGGTGTGTGGTCGCTGTGCAGTCGGTGGTATGTGGGGAACCCTGATGGTATGTGTCCCTTCCTTCATGTGGTCGCAGTGCAGGTGGTGGTGTGTGAAGAAACCTGAAGGTCTCTGTTCCTTCCTGTGTGTGGTCGCTGTGCAGGCTGTGGTGTGTGGGGAACTTTGACGGTCTGTGTCTTTTTCTGCATGTGGTAGCAGTGCAGGTGGTGGTGTGTGGGAAACCCTGGTGGACTGTGTTCCTTTTTGTATGTGGTTGCTGTGCAGGCGGTGGTGTGTGGGAACCCGATGGGCTGTGTCTCTTCCTGCATGTGGTTGCCCAGCGGGCATTGGTGTGTGGAAACCCGGACAGTCTGTGTCCCTTCCTGCTTGTAGTCGCTGTGCAGGTGGTGGTGTGTGGAAACCCTGAACGTCTGTGTCCCTTCCTGTGTTTCGTCGCTGTGCAGGCGGTGGAGTGTGGGAACCCTGATTGTCTGTGTTCCTTTCTGCATGTGGTAACTGTGCAGGTGGTGGTATGTGGAGAACCCTGAATGTCTGTGTCCCTTTTGTGTGTGGTTGCTGTGAATGCGGTGGTGTTTGGAGAATCCTGATGGTCTGTGTCCCTTTCTTCATGTGGTCGCTTTGCAGACGGTGGTGTGTGGGGAACCTTGATGGGCTGTGTCCGTTCCTCTATGTGGTCGCTGTTCATTCAGTGGTGTGTGGGAACCCTGATGGTCTGTGTCCCTTCCTGCATGTAGTTGCTGTGCAGGTGGTGGTGTGTAGGGAACCCTGACGGTCTGTGTTCCTTCCTGCTTGTGGTCACTGTGCAGGTGGCGGTGTGTGGGGAAACCTGAAGATCTGTGTCTCTTTCTACATATGGTCGCTGTTCAGGCAGTGGTGTGTGGGGAAATCTGATGGGCTGTGTTTCTTCCTGAATGTGGTCGCTGTGCATGCGGTGGTTTGTCGGGAAACCTGAAGGTCTGTGTCTCTTTCTGCATGTGGTTGCTGTGCAGGAGGTTGTGTGTGAGGAAACCTGACAGTTCCTGTTCCTTCCTGCATGTGGTCGCTGTGCAGGCGGTGGTGTGTGGGGAACCCTGATGGTCTGTGTCCCTTCCTGCATGTGGTCGCTGTGCAGGGGGTGGTTTATGGGAAACAGAATGTTTGTGTCCCTTCCTGCATGTGGTCGCTGTGCAGGTGGTGGTGTGTGGGGAACCCTGATGGTCTGTGTCCCTTCCTTCATGTGGTCACTGAACAGGCAGTGGTGTGTGGGGAACCCTGACGGTCTGTGTCCATTCCTGCATGTGGTCGCTGTGCAGGCAGTGATGTTTGGGGATCCCTGATGGGCTGTGTCCCTTCCTGCATGTTGTCGCTGTGCAGGTGGTGGTGTGTGGGGAACCCTTATGGTCCGAGTCCCTTCCTTCATGTGGTCACTGAACAGGCAGTGGTGTGTGGGGAACCCTGACGGTCTGTGTCCATTCCTGCATGTGGTCGCTGTGCTGGTGGTGATGTGTGGGAAACAGAAGGTTTCTGTTTCTTCCCGCATGTGGTCGCTGTGCAGGGGCTTGTGTGTGGGGAACCTTGATGGTCTGTGTCTCCTCCTTCATGTGGTCGCTGTGCAGGAATTGGTGTGTGGAAAACCTAGACGGGCTGTGTCCCTTCCTGCATGTGGTCGCTGTGCGGGCGGTGGTGTGTGGAAACCCTGATTGTCTGTGTACCTTTCTGCATGTGGTCACTGTGCAGGTGGTGGTATGTGGAGAACCCTGAATGTCTGTGTCCCTTTTGTGTGTGGTTGCTGTGAATGCGGTGGTGTTTGGAGAATCCTGATGGTCTGTGTCCCTTCCTCATGTGGTCGCTGTGCAGGGGGTGGTGTGTGGGAACCTTGATGGGCTGTGTCCGTTCCTCTATGTGGTCGCTGTGCATTCAGTGGTGTGTGAAAACCCTGACGGTCTGTGTCCCTTCCTGCATGTAGTCGCTATGCAGGTGGTTGTGTATAGGGAACCCTGACGGTCTGTGTTCCTTCCTGCTTGTGGTCACTGTGCAGGTGGTGGTGTGTGGGGAAACCTGAAGATCTGTGTCCCTTTCTACATATGGTCGCTGTTCAGGCAGTGGTGTTTGGGGAAATCTGATGGGCTGTGTTCCTTTCTGCATGTGGTCGCTGTGCAGGCGGTGGTTTGTCGGGAAACCTGAAGGTCTGTGTCCCTTTCTGCATGTGGTTGCTGTGCAGGAAGTTGTGTGTGAGGAAACCTGACAGTTCCTGTTCCTTCCTGCATGTGGTCGCTGTGCAGGAGGTGGTGTGTGGGGAACCCTGAGGGTCTGTGTCCCTTCCTGCATGTGGTCGCTGTGCAGGGGGTGGTTTATGGGAAACAGAATGTTTGTGTCCCTTCCTGCATGTGGTCGCTGTGCAGGGGGTGGTGTGTGGGGAACCCTGATGGTCTGTGTCCCTTTCTTCATGTGGTCGCTGTGCAGGCAGTAATGTGTGGGGAAATCTGATGAGCTGTGTTCCTTCCTGCATGTAGTCGCTGTGCAGGCGGCGGTGCATGGGGAACCTTGAAGGTCTATTTCCCTTCGTGCATGTGGTCGCAGTGCAGGCCGTGGTGTGTGGGGAACCCTGAATGTCTCTGTCCCATTCCGTGTGTAGTCGCTGTGCAGGCGGTGGTATGTGGGGAAACCTGATGGTCTGTGTCACTTCCTTCATGTGGTCGCTGTGCAGCTGGTGTTGTTTGGAAAAACCTGAATGTCTCTGTCCCCTCCTGTGTGTGTTCGCTGTGCAGGAGGTGGTATGTAGTCAACCCTGATGGGCTGTGTCCCCTCCTTCATGTGGTCGCTGTGCATTCAGTGGTGTGTGGGAACCCTGACGGTCTGTGTCTTTTTCTGCATGTAGTAGCTGTGCAGGTGGTGGTGTGTGGGGAACCCTGATGGTCTGTTTCCCTTTCTGCATATTTTGCTGAGCAAGCGGTGGTATGTGGGAATCTGACAGTCTGTGTTCCTCTCTGCATGTGGTCGCTGTGCAGGCAGTGGTGTGTGAGGAACCCTGACGTTCTGTGTCTTTTCCTGCATGTGGTTGCTGTGCGGTTGTGGTGTGTGGGGAACCCTGACGGCCTGTGTTCCTTCCTGCATGTGGTCGCTGTGCGGGCGATCATGTGTGGAAACCCTGACGGTCTGTGTCCCTTCCTGCATGTAGTCGCTGTGCAGGCGGTGGTATGTGGGGATCCCTGACAGTCTGTGTACATTCCTGCATGTAGTCGCTGTGCAGTCAGTGGTGTGTGGGGATCCCTGATGGGCTGTGTCCCTTCCTGCATGCGGTCGCTTTGCATTCAGTGGTGTTTGGGAACCCTGACGGTCTGTGTCCCTTCCTGCATGTAGTGGCTGTGCAAGTGGTGGTGTGTGGGGAACCCTGATGGTCTGTGTCCCTTCCTTCATGTTGTCACTGATCAGGCAGTGGTGTGTGGAAACGCTGATTGTCTGTGTCCCTTTCTGCATGTGGTCACTGTGCAAGTGGTGGTGTGTGGAGAACACTGAATGTCTGTGTTCCTTTCTGTGTGTGGTCGTTGTGCAGGCGGTGGTGTGTGGGGAACCCTGATGGTCTGTGTCCCTTAATTCATGTAGTCGCTGTGCAGGTGGTGGTGTGTGGAGAAATCTGAAGGTCTCTGTCCCTATCTGTTTTTGGTCGCTGTGCAAGCGGTGGTGTGTGGGGAACCTTGACGGTCTTTGTCCATTCCTGCATGTGGTCGCAATGCAGGCAGTGGTTTTTGGGGAACCATGAATATCTCTGTCCCATTCCGTGTGTGGTCGCTGTGCAGGCGGTGGTGTGTGGGGAACCCTGATGGTATGTGTCCCTTCCTTCATGTGGTCGCTGTGCAGGTGGTGGTGTGTGAAGAAACCTGAAGTTCTCTGTTCCTTCCAGTATGTGGTCGCAGTGCAGGCTGTGGTGTGTGGGGAAATTTGACGGTCTGTGTTTATTTCTGCATGTGGACGCAGTGCAGGTGGTGGTGTGTGGAGAAACCTGAAGGTCTCTGTCCCTTCCTCTTTGTGGTCGCTGTGCATTCAGTGGTGTGTGGGAACCCTAACGGTCTGTGTCCCTTCCTGCATGTAGTCGCTGTGAAGGCAGTGGTGTGTGGGGAACCCTGACAGTCTGTGTCAATTCCTTCATGTGGTCCCTGTGCAGGCAGTGGTGTGTGGGTATCCTTGATGGGCTGTGTCCCTTCCTGCATGAGGTCGCTGTGCATTCAGTGGTGTGTGGGAACCCTGACTGTCTGTGTCACTTCTTGCATGGAGTTGCTGTGCAGGTTGTGGTGTGTGGGGAACTTTGACGGTCTCTGTCTTTTTCTGCATTTGGTCGCAGTGCCTGTGTTGGTGTGTGGAGAAACCTGAAGTTCTCTGTCCCTTCTTGTTTGTGGTCCCTTTGCAGGCGATGGTGTGTGGGCAACCCTGATGGGCTGTGTCCATTCCTGCATGTGGTCGCTTTGCAGCAGGTGGTGTGTGGGGAACCCTGATGGTCTGTTTCCCTTCCTGCATGTGTTTGCTGTGCATGCGGTGGTGTGTGGGGACATTGACAGTCTGTGTTTTTCTCAGCATGTGGTCGCTGTGCAAGCGGTGGTGTTTGGGGAACCCTGACGGTCTTTGTCTTTTCATGCATGTGGTTGTGGTGCGGTCCGTGTTGTTTGGGGAACCCTGAAGGCCTGTGTTCCTTCCTGCATGTGGTCGCTGTGCGGGCGGTGGTGTGTGGAAACCCTGACGGTCTGTGTCCCTTCCTGCATGTAGTCGCTGTGCAGGCGGTGGTGTGTGGGGAACCCTGACGGTCTGTGTCCATTCCTGCATGTGGTCGCTGTGCAGGCAGTGATGTTTGGGGATCCCTGATGGGCTGTGTCCCTTCCTGCATGTGGTCGGTGTGCATTCAGTGGTGTGTGGGAACCCTGACGGTCTATGTCCCTTCCTGCATGTAGTCGCTGTGCCGGTGGTGGTGTGTGGGGAACTCTTATGGTCCGAGTCCCTTCCTTCATGTGGTCACTGAACAGGCAGTGGTGTGTGGGGAACCCTGACGGTCTGTGTCCATTCCTGCATGTGGTCGCTGTGCTGGTGGTGATGTGTGGGAAACAGAAGTTTTCTGTTTCTTCCCGCATGTGGTCGTTGTGCAGGAATTGGTGTGTGGAAAACCTAGACGGGCTGTGTCCCTTCCTGCATGTGGTCGCTGTGCGGGCGGTGGTGTGTGGAAACCCCGACAGTCTGTGTCCCTTCCTGCATGTAGTCGCTGTGCAGGTTGTGGTGTGTGGAAACCCTGAAGGTCTGTGTCCCTATCTGTGTGTAGTCGCTGTGCAGGTGGTGGAGTGTGGGGAAATCTGACGGTCTCTGTTCCTTCCTGCATGTGGTCGCTGTGCAGGCGGTGATGTGTGGAACCTGACAGTCTGTGTGCCTCTCTGCATGTGGTGGCTGTGCTGTCACTCGTGTGTGGGGAACCCTGATGGGCTGTGTCCATTCCTGCATGTGGTCGCTGTGCATTCAGTGGTGTGTGGGAACCCTAAAATTTTGTGTCCCTTCCTGCATGTGGTCGCTGTGCAGGTGGTGTTATGTGGGGAAACCTTAAGATCTGTTTCCCTTTCTACATTTGTTCGCTGTTCAGGCGGCGGTGTGTGGGGAACCTGATGGACTGTGTTCCTTCCTGCTTGTGGTCGCTGTGCAGGCAGTGGTGTGTGGGAAACCCTGAAGGTCTGTGTCCCTTCCTGCATGTGGTCGCTGTGCAGGCGGTGGTGTGTGGGGAAATATGACGGTCTCTGTTGCTTCCTGCATGTGGTCGCTGTGCAGGCGGTAGTGTGTGGGGAACCCTGACGGGCTGTGTCCCTTCCTGCATGTGGTCCCTGTGCGGGCGATCGTGTGTGAAAACTCTGACAGTCTGTGTCCCTTCCTGCATGTAGTCAATGTGCAGGCGATGGTGTGTGGGGAACCCTGACGGTCTGTGTCCATTCCTGCATGTGGTCGCTGTGCAGGCAGTGGTGTTTGGGGAACCCTGATGGCTGTGTCCCTTCCTGTATGTGGTCGGTGTGCATTCAGTGGTGTGTGGGGAACCTTGATGGTCTTTGTCCATTCCTGCATGTGGTCGCAATGCAGGCAGTGGTTTTTGGGGAACCCTGAATATCTGTGTCCCATTCCGTGTGTGGTCGCTGTGCAGGCGGTGGTGTGTGGGGAACCCTGATGGTATGTGTCCCTTCCTTCATGTGGTCGCTGTGCAGGTGGTGGTGTATGAAGAAACCTGAAGGTCTCTGTTCCTTCCTGTGTGTGGTCGCTGTGCAGGCTGTGGTGTGTGGGGAACTTTGACGGTCTGTGTCTTTTTCTGCATGTGGTAGCAGTGCAGGTGGTGGTGTGTGGGAAACCCTGATGGTCTGTGTTCCTTTTTGCATGTGGTCGCTGTGCAGGCGGTGGTGTGTGGGAACCCGATGGGCTGTGTCTCTTCTTGCATGTGGTTGCCCAGCGGGCAGTGGTGTGTGGAAACCCGGACAGTCTGTGTCCCTTCCTGCATGTAGTCGCTGTGCAGGTGGTGGTGTGTGGAAACCCTGAAGGTCTGTGTTCCTTCCTGTGTGTAGTCGCTGTGCAGGCGGTGGTGTTTGGGAACCCTGATTGTCTGTGTCCCTTTCTGCATGTGGTCACTGTGCAGGTGGTGGTATGTGGAGAACCCGGAATTTCTGTGTCCCTTTTGTGTGTGGTTGCTGTGAATGCGGTGGTGTTTGGAGAATCCTGATGGTCTGTGTCCCTTCCTTCATGTGGTCGCTGTGCAGGCGGTGGTGTGTGGGGAACCTTGATGGGCTGTGTCCGTTCCTCTATGTGGTCGCTGTGCATTCAGTGGTGTGTGGGAACCCTGACAGTCTGTGTCCCTTCCTGCATGTAGTTGCTGTGCAGGTGGTGGTGTGTAGGGAACCCTGACGGTCTGTGTTCCTTCCTGCTTGTGGTCACTGTGCAGGTGGTGGTGTGTGGGGAAACGTGAAGATCTGTGTCCCTTTCTACATATGGTCGCTGTTCAGGCAGTGGTGGTTGGGGAAATCTGATGGGCTGTGTCCCTTCCTGCATGCGGTCGCTCTCCAGGCAGTGGTGTGTGGGGATCCCTGATGGGCTGTGTCCCTTCCTGCATGCGGTCGCTTTGCATTCAGTGGTGTTTGGGAACCCTGACGGTCTGTGTCCCTTCCTTCATGTTGTCACTGAGCAGGCAGTGGTGTGTGGAAACCCTGATTGTCTGTGTCCCTTTCTGCATGTGGTCACTGTGCAGGTGGTGGTGTGTGGAGAACCCTAAATGTTTGTGTCCCTTTCTGTATGTGGTCGTTGTGCAGGCGGTGGTGTGTGGGGAACCCTGATGGTCTGTGTCCCTTAATTCATGTGGTCGCTGTGCAGGTGGTGGTGTGTGGAGAAACCTGAAGGTCTCTGACCCTTTCTGTTTGTAGTCGCTGTGCAAGCGGTGGTGTGTGGGGAACCTTGACGGTCTTTATCCATTCCTGCATGTGGTCGCAATGCAGGCAGTGGTTTTTGGGGAACCATGAATATCTCTGTCCCATTCCGTGTGTGGTCGCTGTGCAGGCGGTTGTGTGTGGTGAACACTGATGGTATGTGTCCCTTCCTTCATGTGGTCACTGTGCAGGTGGTGGTGTGTGAAGAAACCTTAGGGTCTCTGTTCCTTCCTGTGTGTGGTCGCTGTGCAGGCTGTGGTGTGTGGGGAACTTTGACGGTCTGTGTTTATTTCTGCATGTGGACGCAGTGCAGGTGGTGGTGTGTGGAGAAACCTGAAGGTCTCTGTCCCTTCCTCTTTGTGGTCGCTGTGCATTCAGTGGTGTTTGGGAACCCTGACTGTCTGTGTTCCTTCCTGGATGTACTCGCTGTGAAGGCAGTGGTGTGTGGGGAACCCTGACAGTCTGTGTCAATTCCTTCATGTGGTCCCTGTGCAGGCAGTGGTGTGTGGGTATCCCTGATGGGCTGTGTCCCTTCCTGCATGAGGTCGCTGTGCATTCAGTGGTGTGTGGGAACCCTGACTGTCCGTGTCCCTTCTTGCATGTAGTCGCTGTGCAGGCTGTGGTGTGTGGGGAACTTTGACGGTCTCTGTCTTTTTCTGCATTTGGTCGCAGTGCCAGTGTTGGTGTGTGGAGAAACCTGAAGTTCTCTGTCTCTTCTTGTTTGTGGTCCCTTTTCAGGCGGTGGTGTGTGGGCAACCCTGATGGGCTGTGTCCCTTCCTGCATGTGGTCGCTGTGCAGGTGGTGGTGTGTGGGGAACCCTGATGGTCTGTTTCCCTTCCTGCATGTGTTTGCTGTGCATGCGGTGGTGTGTGGGGACACTGACAGTCTGTGTTTTTCTCAGCATGTGGTCGCTGTGCAGGCGGTGGTGTTTGGGGAACCCTGACGGTCTGTGTCCCTTCCTGCATGTGGTCGCTGTGCGGGCGGTGGTGTGTGGAAACCCTGACGGTCTGTGTCCCTTCCTGCATGTAGTCGCTGTTCAGGCGGTGGTGTGTGGGGAACCCTGACGGTCTGTGTCCATTCCTGCATGTGGTCGCTGTGCAGGCAGTTATGTTTGGGGATCCCTGATGGGCTGTGTCCCTTCCTGCATGTGGTCGCTGTGCATTCAGTGGTGTGTGGGAACCCTGACAGTCTATGTCCCTTCCTGCATGTAGTCGCTGTTCCGGTGGTGGTGTGTGGGGAACCCTTATGGTCCGAGTCCCTTCCTTCATGTGGTCACTGAACAGGCAGTGGTGTGTGGGGAACCCTGACGGTCTGTGTCCATTCCTGCATGTGGTCGCTGTGCTGGTGGTGATGTGTGGGAAACAGAAGGTTTCTGTTTCTTCCCGCATGTGGTCGTTATGCAGGGGGTGGTGTGTGGGGAACCTTGATGGTCTGTGTCTCTTCCTTCATATGGTCGCTGTGCAGGAATTGGTGTGTGGAAAACCTAGACGGGCTGTGTCCCTTCCTGCATGTGGTCGCTGTGCGGGCGGTGGTGTGTGGAAACCCCGACAGTCTGTGTACCTTCCTGCATGTAGTCGCTGTGCAGGTGGTGGTGTGTGGAAACCCTGAAGGTCTGTGTCCCTTCCTGTGTGTAGTCGCTGTACAGGCGGTGGTGTGTGGGAACCCTGAAGGTCTGTGTCCCTTCCTGCATGTAGTCGCTCTGCAGGTGGTGGAGTGTGGGGAAATCTGACGGTCTCTGTTCCTTCCTGCATGTGGTCGCTGTGCAGGCGGTGGTGTGTGGAACATGACATTCTGTGTTCCTCTCTGCATGTGGTGGCTGTGCTGTCACTGGTGTGTGGGGAACCCTGATGGGTTGTGTCCATTCCTGCATGTGGTCGCTGTGCAGGTGGTTTTATGTGGGGAAACCTTAAGATCTGTGTCCCTTTCTACATTTGTTCGCCGTTCAGGCGGTGCTGGGTGGGGAACCTGATGGACTGTGTTCCTTCCTGCATGTGCTCGCTGTGCAGGCAGTGGTGTGTGGGAAACCCTGAAGGTCTGTGTCCCTTCCTGCATGTGGTCGCTGTGCAGGAGGTGGTGTGTGGGGAAATCTGACGGTCTCTGTTGCTTCCTGCATGTGGTCGCTGTGCAGGCGGTAGTGTGTGGGGAACCCTGACGGGCTGTGTCCCTTTCTGCATGTGGTCGCTGTGTAGGCAGTGGTGTGTGGGGAAGCCTGAAGGTCTGTGTCCCTTCCTGCATGTGGTCGCTGTGCAGGCGGTGGTGTGTGAGGAACACTGACGGACTGTGTCCCTTTCTGCTTATAGTCGCTGTGCAAGCGGTGGTGTGTGAGGAAACCTGAAGATATGTGTCACTTTGTACATGTGGTCACTGTGCAGGCGGTGGTGTTTGGGAACCCTGATTGTCTGTATCCCTTTCTGGATGTGGTCGCTTTGCAGGTGGTGGTGTGTGGAGAACCCTGAATATCTGTGTCTCTTTCTGTGTGTGGTCGCTGTGCAGGCTATGGTGTGTGGGGAACACTGATGGTCTGTGTCCCTTCCTTCATGTGGTCGCTGTGCAGGTGATGGTGTGTGGAAAAACCTGAAGGTCTCTGTCCCTTCCTGTTTGTAGTCGCTGTGCAGGCGGTGGTGTGTGGGGAACCCTGATGGGCTGTGTCCCTTCCTGCATGTGGTCGCTGTGCATTCAGTTGTGTGTGGGAAACCTGACGGTCTCTGTTCCTTCCTGCATGTGGTTGCTGTGCAGGCGGTGGTGTGTGGGAACCCTGATGGGCTGTGTCCCTTCCTGCATGTGGTCGCTGTGCATTCAGTGGTGTGTGGGAAACCTGACGGTCTCTGTTCCTTCCTGCATGTGGTCGCTGTGCAGGCGGTGGTGTGTGGGAACCCTGATGGGCTGTGTCCCTTCCTGCATGTGGTTGCTGTGCTGGCGGTGGTGTTTGGAAATCCTGACGGTCTGTGTTTCTCCCTGCATGTAGTCGCTGTGCAGGTGGAGGTGTGTGGGGAACCCTGACAGTCTGTGTCCCTTCATGCATGTGGTCGCTGTGCAGGCAGTGGTGTGTGGGGAACCCTGAAGGTCTGTGTCCCTTCCTGTGTGTAGTCGCTGTGCAGGAGGTGGTGTGTGGGGAAATCTGACGGTCTCTGTTCCCTCCTGCATATTGTCGCTCTGCAGGCGGTGGTGTGTGGGGAACCCTGACGGTCTGTGTCTCTTCTTGCATGTAGTCGCTGTGCAGGTGGTGGTGTGTGGGGAAACCTGACAATCTGTGTCCATTCCTGCATTCGGTCGCTGTGCAAGCAGTGGTGTGTGGGGAAACCTGACTGCCTGTGTCCCTTTCTGCATGTGGTCACTGTGTAGGCAGTGGTGTGTGGGGAACCCTGACGGGCTGTGTCCCTTCCTGCTTGTGGTCACTGTGTAGGCGGTGGTGTGTGGGAAAGCCCGAAGGTCTGTGTCCCTTTCTACATGTTGTTGCTGTGCAGGCGGTGGTGTTTGGGGTACTCTGAAGTTCTATGACCCTTCCTGTGTGTAGTGGCTGTGCAGGGGGTGGTGTGTGGGAACCCTGTTTGGCTGTATCTCTTCCTGCATGTGGTTGCCCTGCGTGCGGTGTTGTGTGGAAACCGGACAGTCTGTGTCCCTTCCTGCATGTAGTCGCTGTGCAGGTGGTAGTGTGTGGAAACCCTGAAGATCTGTGTCCTTTCCTATGTGTAGTCGCTGTGCAGGCGGTGGTGTGTGGGAACCCTGATTGTCTGTGTCCCTTTCTGCATGTGGTCACTGTGCAGGTGGTGGTGTGTGGAGAACCCTGAATGTCTGTGTCCCTTTTGTGTGTGGTTGCTGTGAATGTGGTGGTGTTTGGAGAATCCTGATGGTCTGTGTCCCTTCCTTCATGTGGTCGCTGTGCAGGCGGTGGCGTGTGGGGAACCCTGATGGGATGTGTTCCTTCATTCTTGTGTTCGCTGTGAAGGTGGTGGTGTGTGGAGAAACCTGAAGGTCTCTGTCCCTTCCTGTGTGTGGTTGCTCTGCAGGCGGTGCTGTGTGGGGAACCCTGATGGGTTGTGCCCCTTCCTGCATGTAGTCGCTGTGCAGGTGGTGGTGTGTGGGAAACCCTGATGGTCTATGTCCCTTCTTGCATGTGTTTGCTGCGCAGGCGGTGGTGTGTGGGGAACGTGACAGTCTGTGTTCCTCTCTGCATGTGGTCACTGTGCAGGCGGTGCTGTGTGGGGAACCCTGATGGGCTGTGTCCATTCCTGCATGTGGTCGCTGTGTAGGCAGTGGAGTGTGGGGAACCCTGACGGCATGTTTCCCTTTCTGCATGTGGTCGCTGTGTAGGCGGTGGTGTGTGGGGAAGCCTGAAGGTCTGTGTCCCTTCCTGCATGTGGTCGCTCTGCAGGCGGTGGTGTGTGGGGAACACTGACGGGCTGTGTCCCTTTATGCTTGTAGTCGCTGTGCAGGGGGTGTTGTGTGAGGAAACCTAAAGATATGTGTCCCTTTGTACATGTGGTCACTGTGCAGGCGGTGGTGTTTGGGAACCCTGATTGTCTGTGTCCGTTTCTGGATGTGGTCGCTGTGCAGGTGGTGGTGTGTGGAGAACCCTGAATATCTGTGTCCCTTTCTGTGTGTGGTCGCTGTGCAGGCGGTGGTGTGTGGGGAACACTGATGGGCTGTGTCCCTTCCTGCATGTGGTCGCTGTGCATTCAGTGGTGTGTGGGAAACCTGACGGTCTCTGTTATTTCCTGCATGTAGTCGCTGTGCAGGTGGAGGTGTGTGGGGAACCCTGACAGTCTTTGGCCCTTCCTGCATGTGGTTGCTGTGCAGGCAGTGGTGTGTGGGGAACCCTGACTAACTGTGTCCCTTTCTGCATGTGGTCGCTGTGTAGGCAGTGGTGTGTGGAGAACCCTGAATGTCTGTGTCCCTTTCTGTGTGTGGTCGCTGTGCAGGGTGTCGTGTGTGGGGAATACTGATGGTCTGTGTCCCTTCCTTCATATGGTCGCTGTGCAGTTGGTGGTGTGTGGAGAAACCTGATGGTCTCGGTCCCTTCCTGTGTGTGGTCGCTGTGCAGGTGGTGGTGTGTGTGGAACCCTGACGGTCTGTGTCCCTTTCTGCATGTGGTCGCAGAGCAGGTGGTGGTGTGTAGAGAATCCTGAAGTTCTCTGTCCCCTCCTGTTTGTGGTCGCTGTGCAGGCGGTGGTGTGTGGGGAACCCTGATGGGCTGTGTCCCTTCCTGCATGTGGGCGCTGTGCATTCAGTGGTGTGTGGGTACTCTGACGGTATGTGTCCCTTTCTGCATGTAGTTGCTGTGCAGGTGGTGGTGTGTAGGGAACCCTGACGGTCTGTGTCCCTTCCTTCATGTGGTCACTGAGCAGGCAGTGGTGTGTCAAGAACCCTGACGGTCTGTGTCCCTTCCTGCATGTGGTCGCTGTACAGGTGGTGGTTTGAGGGGAAACCTGAAGATCTGTGTCCCTTTCTACATGTGGTCGTTCTTCAGGCGGTGGTGTGTGGGGAACACTGAAGGTTTGTGTCCCTTCCTGTGTGTAGTCGCTGTGCAGGCTGTAGTGTGTGGGGATCCTGAAGGTCTGTGTCCCTTCCTGTGTGTAGTTGCAGTGCAGGAGGTGGTGTGTGGGGAAATATGACGGTCTCTGTTCCATCCTGCATATTTTTGCTCTGCAGACGGTGGTGTGTGGGGAACCCTGACGGTCTGTGTCTCTTCTTGCATGTAGTCGCTGTGCAGGTGGTGGTGTGTGGGGAAACCTGACAAACTGTGTCCCTTCCTGCATTCGTTCTCTGTGCAGGCAGTGGTGTGTGGGGAAACCTGACTGCCTGTGTCCTTTTCTGCATGTGGTCACTGTGTTGGCAGTGGTGTGTGGGGAACCCTGACGGGCTGTGTCCCTTCCTGCTTGTGGTCGCTGTGTAGGCGGTGGTGTGTGGGAAAGCCTGAAGTTCTGTGTCCCTTTCTACATGTGGTTGCTGTGCAGGCGGTGGTGTTTGGGGAACTCTGAAGTTCTATGACACTTCCTGTGTGTAGTGGCTGTGCAGGGGGTGGTGTGTGGGAACCCTGTTTGGCTGTATCCATTCCTGCATGTGGTCGCTATGCATTCAGTGGTGTGTGGGTACCCTGACGGTCTGTGTCCCTTTCTGCATGTAGTCGCTGTGCAGGTGGTGGTGTGTGGGGAACCCTGATGGTCTGTGTTTCTCCCTGCATGTGTTTGCTTCGCAGGCGGTGGTGTGTGGGGAACCTGACAGTCTGTGTTCCTGTCTGCATGTGGTCGCTGTGCAGGCGGTGCTGTGTTGGGAACCCTGATGGGCTGTGTACATTCCTGCATGTGGTCGCTGTGCATTCAGTGGTGTGTGGAAACCCTGAAGTTATGTGTCCCTTCCTGCATGTAGTTGCTGTTCAGGTGTTGGTGTGTGGGGAACCCTGATGGTCTGTGTCCCTTCCTGCATGTGGTCGCTGTGCAGGTGGTGGTATGTAGGGAAAACTTAAGTTCTGTGTCCCTTTCTACATGTGGTCGCTGTTCAGGCGGTGGTGTGTGGGGAACCTGATGGACTGTGTTCCTTCCTACATGTGGTCGCTGTGCAGGCAGTGGTGTGTGGGAAACCCTGAAGGTCTGTGTCCCTTCCTGCATGTGGTCGCTGTGCAGGAGGTGGTTTGTGGGGAAATCTGACGGTCTCTGTTCCTTCCTGCATGTGGTCGCTGTGCAGGCGGTGGTGTGTGGGGTACCCTGACGGCTGTGTCCCTTCCTGCATGTGGTCGCTTTGCGGGCGATCGTGTGTGTAAACCCTGACAGTCTGTGTCCCTTCCTGCATGTAGTCAATGTGCAGGCAATGGTATGTGGGGAAACCTGAAAGTCTGTGTCCATTCCTGCATGTGGTCGCTGTGCAGGCAGTGGTGTGTCAAGAACCCTGACGGTCTGTGTCCCTTCCTGCATGTGGTCGCTGTACAGGTGGTGGTTTGAGGGGAAAGCTGAAAATCTGTGTCCCTTTCTACATGTGGTCGTTGTTCAAGCGGTGGTGTGTGGGGAACCCTGAAGGTCTGGGTCCCTTCCTGTGTGTAGTCGCTATGCAGGCTGTAGTGTGTGGGGATCCTGAAGGTCTGTGTCCCTTCCTGTGTGTAGTTGCAGTGCAGGAGGTGGTGTGTGGGGAAATATGCGGTCTCTGTTCCCTCCTGCATATTTTCGCTCTGCAGACGGTAGTGTGTGGGGAACCCTGACAGTCTGTGTCTCTTCTTGCATGTAGTCGCTGTGCAGGTGGTGGTGTGTGTGGAAACCTGACAATCTGTGTCCCTTCCTGCATTCGGTCGCTGTGTAGGCAGTGGTGTGTGTGAAAACCCTGACTGTCTGTGTCCCTTCCTGCATGTAGTCAATGTGCAGGCAATGGTATGTGCGGAAACCTGAAAGTCTGTGTCCATTCCTGCATGTGGTCGCTGTGCAAGCAGTTGTGTTTGGGAGACCTTGATGGGCTGTGTCCCTTCTTGTATGTGGTTGTTGTGCATTCAGTGTTGTGTGGGAACCCTGACGGGCTGTGTCCCTTCCTGCATGTGGTCGCTGTGCAGGTGGTGGTGTGTGGGGAAACCTGAAGGTCTGTGTCCCTCTCTACATGTAGTTGCTGTTTAGGCGGTGGTGTGTGGGGAACCCGATGGGCTGTGTCTCTTCCTGCATGTGGTTGCCCTGCGGGCGGTGGTGTGTGGAAACCCAGATAGTATGTGTCTCTTCCTGCATGTAGTCGCTGTGCAGGTGGTGGTGTGTGGAAACCCTAAAGGTCTGTGTCCCTTCCTTTGTGTAGTCGCTGTGCAGGCAGTGGTGCGTGGAAACCCTGATTGTCTGTGTCCCATTCTGCATTTGGTCACTGTGCAGGTGGTGGTGTGTGGAGAACCCTGAATGTCTCTGTCCCTTTTGTGTGTGGTCGCTGTGAATGTGGTGGTGTGTGGAGAAACCTGATGGTCTGTGTCCCTTCCTTCATGTTGTCACTGTGCAGGCGGTGGTGTGTGGGAACCCTGCCGGTCTGTGTCCCTGTCTGCATGTAGTCGCTGTGCAGGTGGTGGTTCGTAGGAAACCCTGACGGTCTGTGTTCCTTCCTGCATGTGGTCACTGTGCAGGTGGTGGTGTGTGGGTAAACCTGAAGATCTGTGTCCCTTTCTACATATGGTCGCTGTTCAGGAGGTGGTGTGTGGGGAAATCTGATGGGCTGTGTTCCTTCCTGCATGTGGTCGCTGTGCAGGCGGTGGTGTGTGGGGAAACCTGAAGGTCTGTGTCCCTTTCTGCATGTGGTCGCTGTGCAGGAGGTGGTGTGTGGGGAAACCTGATGGTCTATGTTCCTTCCTGCATGTGTTCGCTGTACAGGCGCTGGTGTGTGGGAAACCCTGATGATCTGTGTCCCTTCCTGCATGTGGTTGCTATGCAGGGGGTGGTTTATGGGAAACAAAATGTTTGTGTCCCTTCCTGCATGTGGTCGCTGTGCAGGGGGTGGTGTGTGAGAACCCTGTTGGTCTGTGTTCCTTTATTCATGTGGTCGCTGTGCAGGCGGTGGTGTGTGGGGAAACCTGAAGGTCTGTGTCCCTGTGCAGGAGGTGGTGTGTGGGGAAACCTCATGGTCTCTGTTCCTTCCTGCATGTGTTCGCTTTACAGGCGCTGGTGTGTGGGGAACCCTGATAATCTGTGTCCCTTCCTGCATGTGGTCACTGTGCAGGGGGTGGTGTATTGGAAACAAAATGTTTGTGTCCCTTCCTGCATGTGGTCGCTGTGCAGGGGGTGGTGTGTCGGGAACCCTGATGGTCTGTGTTCCTTTATTCATGTGGTCGCTGTGCAGGCAGTGGTGTGTGGGGAACCCTGATGGTCTGTGTCCCTTCCTGCATGTAGTCGCTGTGCAGGCGGTGGTGTGTGGGGAACCTTGAAGGTCTTTTTCCCTTCCTGCATGTGGTCGCAGTGCAGGCATTGGTGTGTGGGGAACCCTGAATGTCTCTGTCCCATTCCGTGTGTGGTCGCTGTGCAGGCGGTGGTGTGTGGGGAACCCTGATGGGCTGTGTCCCTTCCTGCATGTAGTATCTGTGCAGGTGGTGGTATGTGGGGAACCCTAATGGTCTGTTTCCCTTCCTGCATGTTTTGCTGTGCAGGCGGTGGTGTGTGGGGAACCCTGATGGGCTGTGTCCCTTCCTGCATGTGGTCGCTGTGCATTTAGTGGTGTGTGGGAATCCTGAAGGTTGTGTCCGTTCCTGCATGTAGTCGCTATGCAGGTGGTGGTGTGTAGGGAACCCTGACGGTCTGTGTCCCTTCCTGCATGTGGTCGCTGTGCAGGTGGTGGTGTTTGGGGAAACCTTAAGATATGTGTCCCTTTTTAAATATGGTCGCTGTTCAGGCAGTGGT
Source organism: Saccopteryx bilineata (assembly GCF_036850765.1). Taxonomy (NCBI): domain Eukaryota; kingdom Metazoa; phylum Chordata; class Mammalia; order Chiroptera; family Emballonuridae; genus Saccopteryx; species Saccopteryx bilineata. Next base: position 34,722 of record NW_027095462.1, on the reverse strand, counting down.
GTGTGGGGAAATCTGATGGGCTGTGTTCCTTCCTACATGTGGTCGCTGTGCAGGCGGTGGTGTGTGAAAAACCCTGACGGTCTGTGTCCCGTCCTGCATGTGGTCGCTGTACAGGTGGTGTTGTGAGGGGAAACCTGAAGATCTGTGTCCCATTCTACATGTGGTCGCTGTTCAGGCGGTGGTGTGTGGGGTTCCCTGAAGGTCTGTGTCCCTTCCTGTGTTTAGTCGCTGTGCAGGCGGTAGTGTCTCGGGAACCCTGAAAGCCTGTGTCCCTTCCTGTGTGTGGTTGCTGTGCGGGAAGTGGTGTGTAAAAACCCTGACGGTCTGTGTCCCATCATGCATGTAGTCGCGGTGCACGTGGTGGTGTGTGGGGAACCCTGACAGCCTGTGTCCCTTCCTGCATGCGGGCGCTGTGCAGGCAGTGGTATTTGGGGAACCCTGACTGCCTGTGTCACTTTCTGCATGTGGTAGCTGTGTAGGCGGTGGTGTGTGGAAAAGCCTGAAGGTCTGAGTCCCTTCCTGTATGTGGTCGCTCTGCAGGCCGTGGTGTGTGGGGAACACTGACGGGCTTGTCCCTTCCTGCTTGTGGTCGCTGTGAAGGCGGTGGCGTGTGGGGAAATCTGAAGGTCTCTGTCCCTTTCTGTGTGTGTTAGCTGTGCAGGCAATGGTGTGTGGGGAACCCTGATGTGCTGTATCACTTCCTGCATGTAGTCGCTGTGCAGGCGGTGGTATGTGGGGATCCCTGATAGTCTGTGTCCATTCCTGCATGTGGTCTCTCTGCAGGCAGTGGTGTGTGGGGATCCCTGATGGGCTGTGTCCCTTCCTGCATGCGGTCGCTTTGCATTCAGTGGTGTTTGGGAACCCTGACGGTCTGTGTCCCTTCCTTCATGTAGTGGCTGTGCAAGTGGTGGTTTGTGGGGAACCCTGATGGTCTGTGTCCCTTCCTTCATGTTGTCACTGAGCAGGCAGTGGTGTGTGGAAACCCTGATTGTCTGTGTGCCTTTCTGCATGTGGTCACTGTGCAGGTGGTGGTGTGTTGAGAACCCTGAATGTCTGTGTCCCTTTCTGTGTGTGGTCGTTGTGCAGGCGGTGGTGTGTGGGGAACCCTGATGGTCTGTGTCCCTTAATTCATGTGGTCGCTGTGCAGGTGGTGGTGTGTGGGGAATCCTGATGGTCTGTTTTCCTTCCTGCATGTGTTTGCTGTGCATGCGGTGGTGTGTGGGGACACTGACAGTCTGTGTTTTTCTCAGCATGTGGTCGCTGTGCAGGCGGTGGTGTTTGGGGAACCCTGACAGTCTGTGTCTTTTCATGCATGTGGTTGCTGTGCGGTCCGTGTTGTTTGGGGAACCCTGAAGGCCTGTGTTCCTTCCTGCATGTGGTCGCTGTGCAGGCGGTGGTGTGTGGGGAAACCTGACGTTCTGTGTCCATTCCTGCATGTGGTCGCTGTGCAGGCAGTGGTGTTTGTGGATCCCTGATGGGCTGTGTCCGTTCCTGCATGTGGTCGCTGTGCATTCAGTGGTGCATGGGAACCCTGACGGTCTATGTCCCTTCCTGCATGTAGTCGCTGTGCAGGTGGTGGTGTGTGGGGAACCCTGATGGTCTGGGTTTCTTCCTTCATGTGGTCACTGAGCAGGCAGTGGTTTTTGGGGAACCCTGACGGTCTGTGTCCATTCCTGCATGTGGTCGCTGTGCTGGTGGTGATTTGTGGGAAACAGAAGCTTTCTGTTTCTTCCCGCATGTGGTCGCTGTGCATGGGGTGGTGTGTGGGGAACCCTGATGGTCTGTGTCCCTTAAATCATGTGGTCGCTGTGCAGGTGGTGGTGTGTGGAGAAACCTGAAGGTCTCTGTACCTTCCTGTTTGTGGTCGCTGTGCAGGCGGTGGTGTGTGGGGAACCCTGATGGGCTGTGTCCCTTCCTGCATGTGGTCGCTGTGCATTCAGTGGTGTGTGGGAACCCTGACGGTCTGTGTCCCTTCCTGCATGTAGTCGCTGTGCAGACGGTGGTGTGTGGGGAACCCTGAGGGTCTGTGTCCATTCCTGCATGTGGTCGCTGTGCATTCAGTGGTGTTTGGGAACCCTGATGGTCTGTGTCCCTTCCTGCATGTAGTGGCTGTGCAAGTGGTGGTGTGTGGGGAACCCTGATGGTCTGTGTCCCTTCCTTCATTTTGTCACTGAGCAGGCAGTGGTGTGCGGGGAACCCTGACGGTCTGTGTCCCTTCGTGCATGTGGTCGCTGTGCTGGTGGTTGTGTGTGGGAAACAGAAGTTTTGTGTCCCTTCCTGCATGTGGTCGCTGTGCAGGGGGTGATGTGTGGGAACCCTGATTGTCTGTGTCCCTTTCTGCATGTGGTCACTGTGCAGGTGGTGGTGTGTGGAGAACCCTGAATGTCTGTGTCCCTTTCCGTGTGTGGTTGCTGTGCAGGCGGTGGTGTGTGGGGAACCCTGATGGTCTGTGTCCCTTAATTCATGTGGTCGCTGTGCAGGTGGTGGTGTTTGGAGAAACCTGAAGGTCTCTGTACCTTCCTGTTTGTGGTCGCTGTGCAGGCGGTGGTGTGTGGGGAATCCTGATGGGCTGTGTCCCTTCCTGCATGTGGTCGCTGTGCATTCAGTGGTGTGTGGGAACCCTGACGGTCTGTGTCCCTTCCTGCATGTTGTCGCTGTGCAGGTGGTGGTGTGTAGGGAACCCTGACGGTCTGTGATCCTTCCTGCATGTGGTCACTGTGCAGGTGTTGGTGTGTGGGGAAACCTGAAGGTCTGTGTCACTTTCTACATATGGTTGCTGTTCAGGCGGTGGTGTGTGGGGAAATCTGATGGGCTGTGTTCCTTCCTGCATGTGGTCGCTTTGCAGGCGGTGGTGTGTGGGGAAACCTGAAGGTCTGTGTCCCTTTTTGCATGTGGTCACTGTGCAGGAGGTGGTGTGTGGGGAAACCTGATGGTCTCTGTTCCTTCCTGCATGTGGTTGCTGTACAGGCGGTGGTGTGTAGGGAACCCTGATGGTCTGTGTCCCTTCCTGCATGTGGTCGCTGTGCAGGGGGTGGTTTATGGGAAACAGAATGTTTGTGTCTCTTCCTGCATGTGGTCCCTGTTCAGGGGGTGGTTTCTGGGGAACCCTGTTGGTCTGTGTCCCTTTCTTCATGTGGTCGCTGTGCAGGCAGTGGTGTGTGGGGAACCTTGACGGTCTGTGTCCCTTCCTGCATGTAGTCGCTGTGCAGGCGGTGGTGTGTGGGGAACCTTGAAGGTCTATTTCCCTTCCTGCATGTGGTCGCAGTACAGGCAGTGCTGTGTGGTGAACCCTGAATGTCTCTGTCCCATTCCGTGTGTGGTCGCTGTGCGGGCGGTCGTGTTTGGAAACCCTGACGTTCTGTGTCCCTTCCTGCTTGTTGTCGCTGTGCAGACGGTGGTGTATGGGGAACCCTGAGGGTCTGTGTCCATTCCTGCATGTGGTCGCTGTGCATTCAGTGGTGTTTGGGAACCCTGATGGTCTGTGTCCCTTCCTGCATGTAGTGGCTGTGCAAGTGGTGGTGTGTGGGAAACCCTGATGGTCTCTGTCCCTTCCTTCATGTTGTCACTGAGCAGGCAGTGGTGTGCGGGGAACCCTGACGGTCTGTGTCCCTTCCTGCATGTGGTTGCTGTGCAGGGGGTGGTGTGTGGGAACCCTGACTGTCTGTGTCCTTTCCTACATGTAGTAGCTGTGCAGGTGGTGGTGTGTGGGAAACCCTGAAGGTCTGTGTCCCTTCCTGCATGTGGTCGCTGTGCAGGAGGTGGTGTGGGGGGAAATCTGACGGGCTGTGTCCCTTCCTGCATGTGGTCGCTGTGCAGGCAGTGGTGTGTGGGGAACCCTGACAGCCTGTGTCCCTTTCTGCATGTGGTCGCTGTGTAGGCGGTGGTGTGTGTGGAAGCCTGAAGGTGTGTCCCTTCCTGCATGTGGTCGCTGTGCAGTCGGTCGTGTGTGGGGAACCCTGGTGAGCTGGGTCCCTTCCTGCTTGTAGTTGCTGTTCAGGCGGTGGTGTTTGGAGAACCCTGAATGTCTCTGTCCCTTTCTGTGTGTGTTCGCTGTGCAGGCGGTGGTGTGTGGGGAACCCTGATGGTCTGTGTCCCTTCCTTCATGTGGTCGCTGTGCAGGTGGTGGTGTGTGGAGAATCCTGAAGGTCTCTGTCCCTTTCCTGTGTGTGTTTGCTGTGCAGGCTGTGGTGTGTGGGGAACGTTGATGGTCTGTGTATTTTTCTGCATGTGGTCGCAGTGCAGGTGGTGTTGTGTGGAGAAACCTGAAGGTCTCTGTCCCTTCTTGTTTGCGGTCGCTGTGTAGGCGGTGCTGTGTGGGGAACCCTGATGGGCTGTGTCCCTTCCTGCATGTGGTAGTTGTGCATTCAGTGGTGTGTGGGAACCCTGACGGTCTGTGTCCCTTCCTGCATGTAGTCGCTGTGAATGTGGTGGTGTGTGGGGAACCCTGATTGTCTGTGTCCCTTCCTGCATGTGTTTGCTGTGCAGGCGGTGGTGTGTGGGGACCCTGACCGTCTGTGTTCCTCTCTGCATGTGGTCGCTGTTCAGGGGGTGTTGTGTCGGGAACCCTGATGGTCTGTGTCCCTTCCTTCATGTGGTCGCTGTGCAGGTGGTGGTGTGTGGGGAACCCTGATGGTCTCTGTCCCTTCCTTCATGTTGTCACTGAGCAGGCAGTTTTGTGCGGGGAACCCTAACGGTTTTTGTCCCTTCCTGCATGTGGTCGCTGTTTAGTCGGTGTTGTGTGGGAACCCTGACGGTATGTGTCCCTTCCTTCATTTGGTCACTGAGCAGCCTTGGTGTGAGAAGAACCCTGACGGTCTGTGTCCCTTCCTTCATGTGGTTGCTGTGCAGATGGTGGTGTGTGGGGAAAGTTGAAGATCTGTGTCCCTTTCTACATGTGGTCGCTGTTCAGGCGGTGGTGTGTGGTGAACCTGATTGAATGTGTTTCTTCCTGCATGTGGTCGCTGTGCAGGCAGTGGTGTGTGGGAAACCCTGAATGTCTGTGTCCCTTCCTGCATATGGTTGCTGTGCAGGAGGTGGTGTGTGGGGATATCTGACAGTCTCTCTTCCTTCCTGCATGTGGTCGCTGTGCAGGCGGTTGTGTGTGGGGAACCGTGACGGGCTGTGTCCCTTCCTGCATGTGGTCGCTGTGCGGGCGGTGGTGTGTGGAAACCCTGATGGTCTGTGTCCCTTCCTGCATGTAGTCGCTGTGCAGGCGGTGGTGCGTAGGGAACCCTGACGGTCTGTGTCCCTTCTGCATGTGGTCGCTGTGCAGGCAGTGGTGTGTGGGGAACCCTGACGGCCTGTGTCCCTTTCTGCTTGTGGTCGCTGTGTAGGCGGTGGTGTGTGGGGAAGCCTGAAGGTCTGTGTCCTTTCCTGCATGTGGTCGCTGTGCAGGTGGTCGTGTGTGGGGAACCCTGATGATCTGTGTCCCTTCCTTCATGTGGTTGCTGTGCAGGTGGTGGTGTGTGGCGAAACCTGAATGTCTCTGTCCCTTCCTGTGTGTGGTCGCTGTGCAGGCTGTTGTGTGTGGGGAACCCTGATGGTCTGTGTCCCTTTCTGCATGTGGTCGCAATGCATGTGGTGGTGTGTGGAGAAACCTGACGGTATGTGTCCCTTCCTTCATGTGATCACTGAGCAGGCAGTGGTGTGAGAGGAACCCTGACGGTCTGTGTCCCTTCCTTCATGTGGTTGCTGTGCAGGTGGTGGTGTGTGGGGAAACCTGAAGATCTGTGTCCCTTTCTACATGTGGTCGCTGTTCAGGCGGTGGTGTGTGGAATGGCAGGAGTGGTGAGTGGGAAGCCCTGACAGGTCTGTGTCCTTTTCTGCATATGGTTTCATTGCAGGTGGTGGTGTGTGGAGAAACCTGAAGGTCTCTGTCCGTTCCTGTTTGTGGTCGCTGTGCAGGCGGTGGTCTGTGGGGAACCCTGATGGGCTGTGTCCCTTCCTGCATGTGGTCGTTGTGCATTCAGTGGTGTGTGGGAACCCTGACGGTATGTGTCCCTTCCTTCATGTGGTCACTGAGCAGCCTTGGTGTGAGAGGAACCCTGACGGTCTGTGTCCCTTCCTTCATGTGGTTGCTGTGCAGGTAGTGGTGTGTGGGGAAACCTGAAGATCTGTGTCCCTTTCTACATGTGGTCGCTGTTCAGGCGGTGGTGTGTGGTGAACCTGATGGACTGTGTTTCTTCCTGCATGTTGTCCTGTGCAGGCAGTTGTGTGTGGGAAACCCTGAATGTCTGTGTCCCTTCCTGCTTGTGGTCGCTGTGCAGGAGGTGGTGCATGGGGAAACCTGAAGATCTGTGTCCCATTCTACATGTGGTCGCTGTGCAGGCAGTGGTGTGTGGGGAACCCTGATGGTCTGTGTCCCTTATTTCATGTGGTCGCTGTGCAGGCAGTGGTGTGTGGGGAACCCTGATGGTCTGAGTCGCTTCCTGCTTGTGGTCGCTGTGCAGGTGGTGGTGTGTGGGAACCCTGAAGGTCTGTGTTCCTTCCTGCATGTGGTTGCTGTGCAGGCGGTGGTGTGTGGGGAACCCTGTCGGTCTGTGTTCCTTCCTGCATGTGGTTGCTGTGCAGGAGGTGGTGTGTGGGGAACCCTGATGGTCTGTGTCCCTTACTTCATGTGGTCGCTGTGCAGGCAGTGGTGTGTGGGGATCCCTGATGGTCTGTGTCCCTTCCTGCTTGTGGTCGCTGTGCAGGCAGTGGTGTGTGGGGAAACCTGAAGATCTGTGTCCCTTTCTACATGTGGTCGCTGTGCAGGCGGTGGTGTGTGGGGAACCCTGATGGTCTGTGTCCCTTACTTCATGTGGTCGCTGTGCAGGCAGTGGTGTGTGGGGAACCCTGATGGGTTTGTGTCCCTTCCTGCATGTGGTCGCTGTGCAGGCGGTGGTGTGTGGGGAACCCTGAGGGGCTGTGTCCTTTCCTGCTTGTGGTCAATGTGCAGGCGGTGGTGTGTGGAAAAACCTGAAGATCTGTGTCCCTTTCTACATGTGGTTGCTGTGCAGGCAGTGGTGTGTGGGGAACCCTGACGGGCTGTGTCCCTTCCTGCTTGTAGTCACTGTGCAGGCGGTGGTGTGTGGGGAAACCTGAAGATCTGTGTCCCTTTCTACATGTGGTCGCTGTGCAGGCGGTGGTGTGTGGGGAACCCTGATGGCCTGTGTCCCTTCCTGCATGTGGTCACTGTGTGGGCGGTGGTGTGTGGGGACCTGATGGTCTGTGTCCCTTCCTGCATGTGGTCGCTGTGCGGGCGGTGGTGTGTGGGGAACCCTGACAGCCTGTGTCCCTTTCTGCATGTGGTCGCTGTGTAGGCGGTGGTGTGTGGGGAACCCTGACGGTCTGTGTCCCTTCCTGCATGTGGTCACTGTGCGGGCGGTGGTGTGTGGGGAACCCTGACGGTCTGTGTCCCTTTCTGCATGTGGTTGCTGTGTGGGCGGTGGTGTGTGGGTAACCCTGACGGTCTTTGTCCCTTCCTGCATGTGGTTGCTGTGCAGGCGGTGGTGGTGTGCGGGGAACCCTGATGGTCTGTGTCCCTTCCTGCATGTGGTCGCTGTGCAGGCGGTGGTGTTTGGAGAACCCTGAAGGTCTGTGTCCCTTCCTGTGTGTAGTTGCTGTGCAGGCGGTGGTGTGTGGGAATGCTGATGGTCTGTGTCCCTTTCTGCATGTGGTCACTGTGCAGGTGGTGGTGTTTGAAGAACCCTGAATGTCTGTGTCCCTTCCTGTGTGTGGTCGCTGTGCAGGCAGTAGTGTGTGGGGAACTCTGACGGTCTGTGTCCCTTTCTGCATGTGGTCGCTGTGCAGGCTGTGTGTGTGTGGGGAACCCTGATGGTCTGTGTCCCTTCCTGCATGTGGTCACTGTGCAAGCGGTGCTGTGTGGAGAACCCTGAAGGTCTGTGTCCCTTCCTGTGTGTGGTCGCTGTGCAGACAGTGGTGTGTGGGGAACTCTGACAGTCTGTGTCCCTTTCTGCATGTGGTCGCTGTGTGGGCGGTTGTGTGTGGGTAACCCTGATGGTCTTTGTCCCTTTTTGCATGTGGTCGCTGTGTAGGCGGTGGTGTTGGGAACCCTGAAGGTCTGTGTCCCTTCCTGTGTGTAGTCGCTGTGCCAAGTGTGGTGGTGGGAACCCTGATGTCTGTGTCCCTTTCGCATGGGTTCACTGTGCAGGTTGTGGTGTGTGAGAACCCTGAATGTCTCTGTTTCCTTTATGTGTCGTGGTCGCTGTTCACAGCCAGTTGGTCGTGTGGAGAACCCTGATGGTCTGTGGTCCCTTCCTTCATGTGGTCGCTGTGCAGGGTGGTGTGTGGGAACCCTGAACAGTCTGTGAATCATTCCTGCATGTGTCGCTGTGCAGGGTGGTTTGTGGAGAACCTGAGATCTGTGTCCCTTTCTACATATGGTCTCTGTTCAGGTGGTGGTGTGTGGGGAAATCTGATGGGCTGTGTTCCTTCCTGCATGTGGTCGCTGTGCAGGTGGTGGTGTGTGGAGAACCCTGAAGGTCTCTGTCCCTTCCTGCATGTGGTCGCTGTGCAGCGGGGGTGTGTGAGGGGAACCCTGACTGTCACTGTGTCCCTTTCCTTCATGTGGTCGCTGTGCGGCAGTGGTGTGTGGGGAACCCTGACGGTCTGTGTCCCTTCCTGCATTTGGTCGCTGTGCAGGTGGTGTTGTGTGGGGAACCCTGACGGTCTGTGTCTCTTTATGCATGTGGTCGCTGTGCAGGTGTTGGTGTGTGGGGAAACCTGAAGATCTCTGTCCCTTCCTGCATGTGGTCACTGTGCAGGTGGTAATATGTGGTTAACTCTGACGGTCTGTGTTCCTTTCTGCATGTGGTCGCTGTGCTGGTGGTGGTGTGTGGAAACCCTGAAGGTCTGTATTTCTTCCTGCATATAAGCACTGTGCAGGCGGTGGTTTGTGGGAACCCTGACAGACTTTGTCTTTTCCTGCATGTGGTCGCTGTGCAGGTGGTGGTGTGTGGGAACCCTGATGGTCTGTGTCCCTTCCTGCATGTGGTCGCTGTGCAGGTGGTGGTGTTTGGGGAACCCTGAAGGTCTGTGTCCCTTTCTGTAATCTCCAGGGGAGACTGCATCTTGCCATTCCCAGCTTCTGGAGGCTGCTTGCATACCTTTGGCTTGTGGTCCTCTTCCTTCGTCTTCACAGCCAGCAGTGGCCAGTAAATTCTTTTCACATCACATTGTATCACTCTGAGTCTCCTATTGCTTTCTCCACTTTTAAGAATGTTATTGATGACATTGGACCCACCTATATAATCCAGGATTACCTTCTCATCTCAAATTCAGGTGATTAGAAATCTTAATTTCATTGGCAACCCTATTTCTCCTACTAATTAACATTCTCTCTCACAGCTTGTCTTCATTTTGGGGATTCCAACATGGACAGATATTTTTGGGGGCTGGCTCTTGTTTTGCCTACCATAGGTGGGTAGTCTGGGACAATCTGTATGCCCCTTAGTTTGGCACAGTGCTGGAATAACACATGCAGATGGTAGTTGTGTGATGGTGGTTGGGTGAGAGGGAATTTTCACAGTCTTGCAAGGTGTGAAGAGAGCAGCCCTGAGTTTCCAGGCCTTCCATTATGGAACATAGATGTGAGAGACAGGCCTGGGCTCAGGCGGAAGAGGTTCTTGTGGTGAGAACCTCAGTGGAATCAATAGTGCCAGCTACACCCCAGCAAGCACCATTCCCACCATCACGGATCAGGCCAGACCAGCCTTACTAAGGGCTTCCTGTGAGTCATGGGCCCCCTGGAACCATGTGAGCACAAACACGGCTCACCTGAACTCAGAAGCCATCTTGGAAAAGAGGGTGGGTAGAGGTTAGAAATCTGGAATCCTTGAGTGTTAACAGAGACAGAGTTAGACTACAATTAGACTTCAGTTTTAGTTGTAAATAATTTCTTCCACCATCAAAGGGAATAGGGGTCTAGATAAAGGTGAATTAATTTTGTACAGCATATATATTTTGTTCCCTCTTGTCCAATACAAATAGCAAGCTCTCTGTGTGTATGTGCATGTGCTTTACTTAGATTATGCTTTTATTTGCTGTGTGCTTGAAATTGCATTGTCCTGCCAACAAGCACTTGTCCTTACTGAGTTCATCTGAGGGAGGGTGCATGTGGTTCTGAGATGCCCCTTTGAATCGCTCCCTGAAGCCAGCCCCCAATGTGGCAGTCTGTTGTGGTCAGTCCAGTAGCAAATGTCATTGTTCAGTATGCAGCTGTTCCATTCTTACTGAATAGGTAAGTTCATTTGTCTATGTATTTTTAAGTTTAATTAATTGTTTCAATTTTATCTGTTGCAGCTGTTCTGTAACACTTATGCTTACCCCTCCAGGTCAAGGATCCAACCTGTCACATCTCGTCTCTTTAGTCTCCATTAATCTAGGAAATGTCCTGAACTTTCATTGTCTTTGTCATTTTTTATGGTGACATTTTTGAGGAGTATAATCATTCTGTAGAATGTACCTCAATTTAAATTTGCCTGAAGTTTCTTCAGATGTGGATAGAAGTGATGTACTTTTGGCAGGAGACCACTGAAGTGTCAAATACTTCCTAATGCAGTCCATAAAAAGGTACATGACATCTTTGTGTCCCAATATTGGAGATATGAGCTTTAATTTCTTAGTTAAGGTGGTATAAGTATAAAATAACAATTGCCCCTTTCAATTAACAAGTAATTTGTGGAAAGATAATTTGAGATGATGTAAATATACTTTTTGACTTAAATGATCAGCCATGAGAATGGTACAGATCATCTTAGCTGTACCAGAAACATAATGTTTGCTGTACATTAACGTGTCAGGAATTTGTTCTGGAGAGAGAGTTTATTTTTAACATAACAGCTTGGAGTTAAAGGAATTGGAAATTCACACTGGAAAATCTGTTTCATACCTCTAGCAATTGGTTGGTTGTGAAGCATACATTAAAAAAAAAACCTCATAGATGGGACATAGAAATGAGACTCAGGGACATGGGCAAAAATGTGGTGGTTACGGTGGGGGGAGAGGGAAGAAATGGGGGGGGCACAAAGAAAACTAGATAGAAGGTGATGGAAGACAATTTGACTTTGGGTGAGGGGTATGCAACATAATCAAATGTCACCTGGAGATATTTTCTCTGAACATATGTAACCTGATTTATTAATGTCACCCCATTAAAATTAATAAAAAAAAACTCTCTATGCCTAATATTCCAATTCAATAAGATGGTGGTTTGAAATAAAGCTATTTCAGCTAATAACTTTGCATTGTCTGATGAGATTTATGTTGCAATTTAAGGAGCTGCCTGAAATGCAGTCAAATATAAAATTATTTTAAAAGTGCAGAAAGCAAAACCTACATCACAGAAAAATCTCTTTTTGAAAATGAAATATTTTTGTTTTTTAATATTAAGATATAAAAGAATTAAGCTATAAGACATTAGGAACCTAGTAAATTCCAGCCATTATGATTAATATGGTGGGCCAATCCTAGAGTTTTAAAACATCCACATTTTCAAATGACAATATAGTAAGATATTAATGTTAAAAATTTACAAATATATTGAAAGCTACTTCTTTTGTCCTTTTTTCTCTTTTCACTAATGTGCATCTCTAGTCATATTTAGTGTTATGGAGTACATTCGAAAGTATGACGTTTAACTGGTTTGATTCTGTAGCCGACTATCTACTGGAGGGGAGCGTGATCCCCCCGACTAGGTTGGAACACAGACGAAGGCTCAACGAACTGTTTAGGTAGAGGAGAAGGGGGTTTGGAGCCCACCTGAAATACTGGAGGCTGAATAGGAACTTGTTTGGTGGGAACAGAAGAGTGAGGTCAGTGGGAGGGGCTTCCCTAACAGTGGGAATAGCATCCATAAAGGGAAGAAGCTGTGGGAAAGGTGTTCCATTTGGGGAAATTTATGTGGCAGGAGGTAGGCACAATGAGTACTCACGAGGTGTGAAAATACTTTCTTCTGTAAAATATTAGGTTTAATGGGAAAAATAGGTCAAAATGAACCACAGTGCTTTAAACAAAATAAAATTCTTAAAGAAGAAATTTTGACTTCTAAGATGCTTGGATTCGAGTTGAGTGTAGTGAGTTAGGTGGTAACTTTTCAAACTCCTTTTCAGTGTTCCTTAGACCCTTCTCCCTAACTGCAGACAGAAGATTAAGTTAGGTCATAAAATATAGGACAGGTCATCTTCACAAATTTGGTTCAGAGAAAGCTGGGACCTCAGCATATAGAGAAAAAGGAGGTGATGGAACTGAGTGGAAATCAAGGGCTCAGTCTATGGCTTGAAGAAAGAGGGGCCAGAAATCCAGTAAGTATCACATTTCCAGGATAGTGACTGATTGAAGGTGTCTCTCATTCTTACTTAAGGGATATGGATGCATGAGTGAGGTGTGGTGTGTGTGGTTTTCCACTTTTCATTACTGTTGGTTGTATTATTGTAGTGAACTCTTAATTGGCTTTCCATTTCCAGAGTCTTTCCCCTCCAGGCTAAAGTTCTGAAACTTTAATGTGCTACGTGTTAAAACTCAGTGCTATTGTCAACGTGTGAATTCTGATTCTGTAGGTAATCAGAATTTCTAAAAAGCTGATAATAGATGGTGATGCTCCTGGTGTGGATACCACTCAGTAGCAAAGTCTATATAATGTTCTTAGCTTAATCTTCTCTCTGCCAAAATTCCTATATTATTTCCTGCTCAAAATTCTTCTATGACCTTCAGATACTCACCTGTACTAATTTTTAAAAAATATTGATCTAAGTGTGTATATCTTCCCTAATACGGTTTTAACCTACCTTTTTGATTCACGTTTCTTATTAACCTCTACTTGTTGCGTTGGCTATCCCAGTAAAGTTTCCTGATATTTCCTTCACCTGTACAGACATTGGGCTCCCTCCACAAGTCACATCTTTCTTGTCATTCTTTTGCATTCCTGACTTTGTAAATGTCACACTCTGCTTTTACTTATAGTTCTTTTTACTTTAATTTTTTATTTTTCAATTGTAGTTTGCATGCAATATTATATTACTTTCTGGCTGTACAACACAGTGATTAGATGATATATAAGTGATCTTACTTACTAAGTGATTACCCTATAAATCTAGTACCCATCTGACACCATACACACTGATAGCAATATTATTTACTATATTCCCTAGCTGTACTTTACATCTCTGTGACTAACTACAGATCTGTACTTCTTAATTTCCTCACCTTTTTCACCCATTCCTCAAAACACCCCTCCCATCCAGCTACCATCAAAATGTTCTCTGAATCTATGAATTTGTTTCTTTTCTGCTGGTTTATTTATTTATTTTTTAAATCTATGTTGTCTGGTGTTAAGTATTGCTTTTGATCTGAAGTGAGTCCTTTGCAGACAGCATATGTAAGGGGCTTGTTTTGTTATTCATTCAGCTTCCATTTGTCTTTTCATTGTAGCATTTAATCCATTTGCATTTAAAGTAATTGCTGGTAGATATCTATTTATTGCCATTTGATTATTCATATTTTTTAATAATTTTATTTTTTTAATGGGGTGACATCAATAAATCAGGATACATATATTCAAAGATAACAAGTCCAGGTTATCTTGTCGTTCAATTATGTTGCATACCCATCACCCAAAGTCAGATTGTCCTCTGTCACTTTCTATCTTGTTTTCTTTGTGCCCCTCCCCCTCCCCTTTTCCGTCTCCCATTCCCCCCTCCCCCCAAAACCACCACACTCTTATCAATGTCTCTTAGTCTCACTTTTATGTCCCATCTACGTATGGAATAATGCAGTTCCTGGTTTTTTCTGATTTACTTATTTCACTTCATATAATGTTATCAAGATCCCACCATTTTGCTGTAAATAATCCAATGTCATCATTTCTTATGGCTGAGTAGTATTCCATAGTGTATATGTGCCACATCTTCTTTATCCAGTCGTCTATTGAAGGGCTTTTTTGTTGTTTCCATGTCCTGGCCACTGTGAACAATGCTGCAATGAACATGGGCCTGCAAGTGTCTTTATGTATCAATGTTTCTGAGCTTTTGGGGTATATACCCAGTAGAGGGATTGCTGGGTCATAAGGTAGTTCTATTTTAAGTTTTTTGAGGAATCACCATACTTTCTTCCAAAATGGTTGTACTACATTACAATCCCACCAACAGTGAATTAGGGTTCCTTTTTCTCCACAGCCTCTCCAACATTTGCTATTACCTGTCTTGTTAATAATAGCTAATCGAACAGGTGTGAGGTGGTATCTCATTGCAGTTTTGATTTAAATTTTTCTAATAACTAAAGAAGATGGACATCTTTTCATATATCTGTTGGCCATTTGTATTTCTTCCTGAAAGAAGTGTCTGTTCATGTCCTCTTCCCATTTTTTTATTGGATTGTTTGTTTGTTTGTTGTTGAGTTTTATGAGTTCTTTGTATATTTTGGATATTAGGCCCTTGTCTGAGCTGTTGTCTGAAAATATTATTTCCAATTTAGTTGGCTTTCTGTTTATTTTGTTATCAGTTTCTCTTGCTGAGCAAAAACTTCTTGGTCTGATGTAGTCCCATTCATTAATTTTTGCCTTCACTTCTCTTGCCTTTGGAGTCAAATTCATAAAATGCTCTTTAAAACCCAGGTCCATGAATTTAGTACATATGTCTTCTTCTATGTACTTTATTGTTTCAGGTCTTATGTTTAGATCTTTGATCCATTTTGAGTTAATTTTTGTACAGGGGGAGGGACTGTAGTCCAGTTTCATTCTTTTGCATGTGGCTTTCCAGTTTTCCCAGCACCATTTATTGAAGAGGCTTTCTTTTCTCCATTGTGTGTTGTTGGCCCCTTTATCAAAAATTATTTGACTATATATATGTGGTTTTATTTCTGGACTTTATATTCTGTTCCATTGGTCTGAGTGTCTATTTTTCTGCCAATAGATTATTCATATTTTTTATCTCTTTTTTTTTCCTTCTCAAAGAAGACTCTTTAACATTTCTTGTAATACTTTGGTGGTGATAAACTCATAGCTTTTTTTGTCTAGGAAACTTCTTATCTATCTTTTGACACATAATGATAGCTTTGCTAGGTAGGTAGAGTGATTTGGGGTATAGGTTTATGACCACTTTGACTATTTCTTGCCAGTCCCTTCTGGCCTGCAAAGTTTTTTGTTCAGAAGTCAGCTGAGTGTCTTATGGGAGATCCCTTGTTGTTAACTGCTTTTCTTTTGCTACTTTTAAGATTCTCTCTGTGTCTTTAACCTTTGGCATTCTAATTACGATGTGTCTTGGTGTGACCTTCTTTGGGTTCATCTTGTTTGAGACTCTCTGCACTTTCTGGTCTTGTATGTCTATTTACATTTTTTTAACAGGTTAGGGAGGTTTCTTGTCATTATTTTTTTTACATATTTTTTAATTCCTTGCTCTCTCACTTCCCCTTCTGTTATCTCCATGATACAAATGTCTGTATGTTTGAAGTCCCAGAAGATCCTATACTATCCTCATTTTTGGGGGGATTCTTTTTCTTTTTGCTGTTCTGATTGGTTGTTCTCTGCTTCCTTATCTTCAAAGTCTCTGATTTGATCCTCTGCTTCATTTACTCCACTGTTGATTCCCTGTAATATATTCTTCATTTCAGTTAGTGTATTTGTTATTTCTGACTGGTTCTTTTTTTGTTTTCTATCTCCATTTTTATGTTTTCTATCTCTTTGTTGAAGTTTTTCCCTAAGTTCATCTACTCTTCCTCAAGATCACTGAGCATCCTTATAGCCAGTGTTTTTAACTTTGTATATATAATAGTGGATTGCTTGTCTTCATTTTTAGTTTGTTTTCTTGAATTTTCTTCTGTTCTTTTATTTGGGGCATGTTTTTTGCATTCTCATTTTGGCTGCCTTCCTGTGTTTGTTTCTATGTACTAGGTAGATCTGCTACATCTCCTAGGTTTGGTAGAGTGGCCTCATGTTGTAGGTGTCTTGTCAGGTCCAATAGCACTGTCTCTCTGATCACCTGAGTTCAGAACTCAAGGTGCACCCCCATGTAGGCTGTATAAACATTTATATTGTAGTTGAGTCTTGATTGCTGTTGGACCTCAATCGGAGGGATTTACCTCCAGGCTGATTGGCTGCAAGGATTGGCTACAAGGACCACTGCAGGATGAGCTATGTGTGGTTTACCACACAGAACAGGACTTACTTTAGCCAAACTCTGGTGGTTGCTGAGTCCAGCCTTAAGTCTGTCTCTTATGGAGGAGGTTGGTTGGTGCTTTGATGTGGTCTGAAGCTGTCTACTGGATGTGCTGGCTCTGGAGCCTCTTGGGAGGTACAGGCCAAGATAAGCCACTACCTGTACTTTGCTCTGAGCCATCCAGCAAGAACCTCAAATTGACCTGCAGATGGCTGCTACTTGTACTGGGCCTGGAGGTACCAAGAGAGGTCAAGCTGCAAACCAAGGCTAGCTGCTGCTAGTGCTGGCCTAGGGGCATGACAAAGCCAGGTGCTGCTTATGAGAGAGATGTTAGGGAAGTCCAAAGCATGAGCTAAGACAGGCTGTTTGTATGAAAAGCCACAGAATGTCTTGGGTTGGGCCTGCAAGTTGAATGGATGGGATCTTAAGGAATCACCAGGGTGTGCAAATAGTGTTAGCTAGATTGATAGAGGCTCAAATATGATACCCACCTGCTGGTTCACTATGGGGGGTAGCAGAAAAGAAATAATGGCCTCTGCCAGTACTTCTGTTTGGGTGATATCTGCCACTCCAGCTCTCATTTTAATGCCAGTCAACTCATTTCCTCCCCATATATTCCTGGTCCCCCAGAGCTTGAACTCAGAACAAGTGAGTTAGAGTGAGTCTATGTTCGGGCCCTTTAAGAATACCTGGGACTCCAGCAGCTCCATATCTCAGTCAGCCACAACCCAGGTTCTGGGGACTTCTCTTCCTGGCACTGGAACCCTGAGATGGGGAGCCTGATGTATGGCTGGTACCCCTTGCTACTCACAGGAGACCTTTGTATCCAAGATATGCTTCCCAATGTTTATATACCACATATGGGTGTGGGACGCACCCATTCCATGGTTCAAATGATAGTTGTTCTGTAGTTTAGTTGTAACATTGTGATATGGTTATAGGAGGATCTGAATACTATAAATATATTTATGGATGCCACCATCTTGACTGGAATTCCTGATTATAATTTGTATACTTTTTGTACTTTCACCTTTGGACTTTTAGGTCTTGGTAGCTAAGTCTATGTCTTTTTTTTCCAGAGAGGGGGGGTGGAGAGAAAGAAAGGGAAAGAAAAAGGGAAAGAGAGACAGAAGGATCAACTTTCATTGTGCATCCATTGATTACTTCTCATACATGCCTTGGCTAGGGATTAAACTGGTGACCTCTGGTCCCAGCCAGTGACCCTGGGATTGAGCCAGTGACCCAGGCTTCAGCCAGTGATCTCAGCTTTGATTGAGTTGGTGACCTCTGGCCCCAGCCAATGACCCCAGGCTCCAGCCAGTGATCTCAGGTTTCAAACCAGTGACCTCAGTGCTCCAGGTTGATGTTCTTTCTACTGCACCACCACTAGCTAGGAAATTCTATGTCTTACTTACTTTTGAAACCCTATAGCATCTAATTATGTGTTATCTTTTGACATATTTGTGGAGTTGAATCTTTTTAATATCATCATGCCCATCAGTTATGACACTTTGCTGTCAGAGAAGAATACTACCAGCAGTTTACATATTGTTTAGATTATTTACTTTATTGGTGTCTTGTTTTCTCTCCTTCATTTGTAGTTATCATCAGTGTATTTCAGTGTGTGTCTGTGAATTTAGTCACTTGAGTTATTAAACCAATCAATTTTAATTTACTATAATTTTAAGCCCTCTTGTGGACTAAAGGTGACAACTGCCTTTTCTTAAATAGTCAAGTACAAGTGTTTTTATGATAGTTAATCTTTTTTTGCTTGTTTTCTCAGTTATTGTCTGTGTTGTAGATAATTGAAATGACCAGAAGTTAAGCTTTTTGCTTTTTGTATAGCCAAACATCTTTTATTTTTCAATGCTTGTGCAAATGTATTGAATAATGATCATGATATTTTTCTTTCCAGCCCAATAGACTTTGATTAAATTTCACAAATGTTAATTGGATGCTTACTACACACAAGCCACTGTGGGTGATATGAAAATGAATAACACATATTCCTTGCCAACTGGGAACTTTTATTCTATGTGCAACAACTTGGAAAAGCTCCTATTACTCTTCTCTTTTAATTACCTTCATGTAGGGGTGATAGTTAGATAACAACAGATGGAACATCTCATTTTATTCAGCATACAGTCTTGATAATCACCAAATGTGATAATTCTATTTTACATTAAAATCATTTTACTGCATCCAAGTCATATTAAACTATGATTGACTCATTTTACACAGGTGGTACCATTGTATAATAGGACACCATACTAAAATGCACATTAGGCTAAAAGTTATAGTTGCATATGCATTTATTTTTTTAAATGTTCAAATACCATTTTAAAGCCAGACAATTAAAATGACTGAATCCTGTTAAAAATGTATTGTTCTAACCTCAAGGAATGAGAGAGTGAGTTAATATGAATGCTTTATATGATCCTACTATTTATAGAATATTCAACTTCTATAGATGTTAACTATATATCCTAGATTGAATGTGACCAAAAGTCAACCCTTGATTCCTTCCTGTATGTCCCAATGTGTTCCTCCTGTTATTTTCCCAATGTCAGGAAATCTATCTCCAATTTTCTCTTTCTACTGAAAAGAAACACTAGTGTCATTTTTCCTCAAATTTCACACCCAATCCAATTGTAAATACTATTAGCACTAACTTTAGAATATAGTCAGAATTTTGTGAGTTTTTACCACCTGTACCCAATATAGTGACCTTAATTTGACATAATTGTATCCCTCTTATAAAACAAATAATTGCATGTTATAAAAATATGGATATATCTTAGTTTATTCAACCCTTCTACTTTAGTAGGTTGTTTCTAGTTTTTCCAATATTAAAAATAATTACATTGAAATATATCAATAATAAAAACACAAATACTGTATAGTTCTACTTATATGAAGTACCCAGAGTAGTCAAATTCACAGAGACAGAAAGTAGAATGATGGTTACTATGGGATGAGAAAAAGAAATGGGGAGTTTTTCTTTAATGGATACAGAGTTTAATTTTTGCAAGATAAAAAGAGTTTTAAAGACTAGATGTACAACAGTGTTATGTACTTTAACATTTCTATACATTCCTAAAATATGCATATTATTTGACCCAGAAATTTTATTTTCAGGAAATTTTTTCAAGAAAATAATCAGAAATGTACACAATATTTTACATAGGGTTATGTACAAGGAAAAGCACCTGAATCTAAGGAGAATTTAAAAAATATACATCTAGCTCCTGGCTGGTTGGCTCAATGGTAGGGTGTCAGCCCAGCATGTGGAAGTTCTGGGTTTAATTCCCAGCCAGGGCACACTGGAGAAGCACCCATCTGCTTCTCCACCCTTTCCCCTCTCCTTTCTCTTTGTCTTTTTCTTCCCCTTTTGCAGCCGGTGCTCCATTTAAGCAAAGTTGGCCTGGGCACTGAGGATGGCTCTGTGGCCTCCGCCTCAGGCACTAGAATGGCTCTGGTTGCAATGGAACAACCACTCATATGGGCAGAGCATCACCGCCTGGTGGTCATGCTGAGTGGATCCTTGTCGGGCACATGCGGAGTCCCTCTCTTTGCCTCCCCACTTCTCACTTTGGAAAAATACAAAAAAAATACATTTACATAGAGAACTCTGTGTTGGCACTAAAATTTGTGACATGGGGAACTTACAGTATACATATTGAAGTCTGCTTGTGATGAAGCCAGTTGTGTGCCAGTCATATTTTTATAAAGGAGAGTAAGGAGAAATTAGAAACTATTAGCCCTAGTAAATGTGGTTTAAGACAGTTTGCAAGCTTTTGGTGCTGCCTCAAAGTGGTAGGTTGTGATAGAAAAGCTACAAACGAGCTCAGTCCTGGCACATTGTGGCTGCCACACCTGGTGTCATGGTTTCAGCATGGAGGAGGAAACAGTCATACCTCTGTCTTCCATGTCTCTGACCAATAAGGCAAACGCCCCTCCCCCTCAAGTCAGGTCTGTGAAACCAAAGTTTACAATTCAAGTTAACTCCCAAAAAAATCATTATAGTGTCAGAGTTCTTGCCTTTATTCAGTGTAAAATAAACAGTTTTGGAACATTTTTGCTTCTTTCTCTCATGACCCCGAGTGTGTGGGCTTCCTCCTTCCCCTGAACTGTGATTAATTTAAAACTAACACTGAATTTCTGTGAACCCAACAACTATCATTCTCTTTCCCAGAAATAGGCCAAGGGCTTTTAGAAGCAAAATGCCAAGACTGTCATTATAGTAACAGTTATTCACTTAAGCTAAGTAAGCAAGGAGAGAAAAATCTCAGGAAACCTGAAAATCAAGTTCCCCACCCCAGTGGAATAAAGTTGGGGAGAGGTGAGTGCAGTGATGAGGGGAACATCTTGTTTTGGTGGTTTGGTTGTCAGTTTGTGTTTAATAAACCAGGCACCTTCTATCCACGGCTCTGATTCTCCTGACAGCAACTGCAGCCACAAGAGGGCAGCAGAGGGGCTGGTCCTGTAGTGTAAAGAAATAAAATATATGCAGTTGCTCAGAACCAGATGTCGTTTTCCAAAACTGGTTTGCTCACAAAAAAGTCAGCTCATTGAAGCAAGTTTGTGTTTGCACCACAAGATGCCACCCTTCCCCTGAAAAGAGACCAAGTTAATGATATAAAATGTTGGTGTTTTATGAGTCCATCTCTCACTTTTGTATCAGCGACCTCCATGTGAGATGAAGTATTTTGTTCTGTAATATTTTGGTGTAAGAAAAGAAACTGGTCAATCCATTTAGATTTTCCAGTTCTTTGTGATTCAGTCTAGGAAGGTTATACACTTCTAAGGACTTGTCTAATTTTTATAGGTTACTGAATTTGGTGACATACTATGTCTTTCATAGAATTCTTGTATGATCCATTGTATTTATGTGGTATCTGTCATAACTTCTCCTTTTTGTATCTGATTTTGTTTGAGTCTTTTCTCTTTATTCCTTAGTGAGTTTAGCCAGATGTTTGTCAATTTTATTGATCTTTTCAGAGAACTAGCTCTTTGTTGCATTAATCTTTTGTATTGTCCTTTTGTTCTCTATTTTGCTTAATTCTGCTCTAATTTTTATTATTTCCTTCTGCTGACTTTGGGCTGCATTTCTTCTTCTTTTCTAGATTATAAACATGCAATGTTAAGGTTGTTTATTTGGATTTTTTTTCTTGAGAGACCTGTAATGATGTAAACTTCCTTCTTATTACTGCTTTTGCTGTATCCCAAAAGTTTGATATGGTGTATTGTCATCCACATTTGTCTCTATGTATCTTTTGATTTCTCCTTTTATTTTGTCTTTATTTCTTTCAGTTGTTTTTTAGTAGCATGTTTAATCTCTCTATATTTTTTGTTTTTTCCTCACTTTATTTTTGCAGTTGGTTTCCAATTTCAAAGTATTGTGGTCAGAGAATATGCTTGGTATGATTTCAATCTTCTTAAATTTTTTAAGGCTAGTTTTGTGTTGCAACATGTGGTCTATTCTTGAGAATATTCCATGTGCACTAGAGAAGAATGTATCTTCTGATATTCTGGGATTAAAGGCTCTGTAAAGGTTGATTATGTCCATTTGGTCTAATGTGACAGTTAAGGCCAATATTTCTTTATTGATTTTCTGTTTGGACAATCTATCAATAGCTGTCAATGGGGTATTTAGGTCCCCTATAATAATTGTGTTTTTTCCAGTTTCTTCCTTTAGTTCTGTTACTGGTTACTTTATATACTTTGGCAGTCCTTCATTGGGTGCATCTATATTAAGAAATGTTATATCTTCTTGATGTATTATCCCTTTTATCATTATAAAATGGCTGTCTTTTTTTCTTACTACTTTTTTTATCTTGAAATATCTTTTGTTAGATAAAAGTATGGCTACACCTGTTTTTCTGTGGATGTTATTTGCTTGGAGTATCATTTCCCCCCTTTCGCTTTGAGTCTATCTTGTTTTTGCCTATTCGTGTCTTCTTGTATCTTGTTGAGTTTTTTCAGAATTGCAATCTTAAATTCTCTGCCATTAAATCACATATTTCAATGTCTTTAAGTTTATTTTTTGAAGACTTTTCATTTTCTTTCCAAGCTGCCTCATTACCTTTGTTATTCATGGTATTTGATGAATTCCTTCTCTGCCTAGGCATCTCTGGAAATGAAATCTTTCTCTCTTTTTTCCTTCCTTCCTTCTTTCCTTCCTTCCTTATTTTTTTTCTTCCTTCTTTCCTTCCTTCCTTCCTGAATTCATCCTTCCCTTCTTCCCTCACTTCCTTCTTTTTTCCTTCCTTCCTTCCTTCTTTCCTTCTGCACTTCCCTATTTAGTAAGTTGACAAGGAGTCTCTCTTTTGCTTTCCAGTAGATGGTGCTGAAACACAAGCTTTTTAGTTTCTTTTGCAGTACTTTGGCTTCTCAGATCTGTGCAGGATGCTGAAAACTGCCCCGTGTTTCTTGAGGACTTGGGCCTCTCCTCTGTGATCAGGTTGCCTTGGTCCCAGGGCACCATCCCCAGCAGAAAATGAGGTGGTTGATGTGGTTTTGAGCCCATGAATTTCTAGCACTATCCCCTGCAACCAGAAGGTGCCAGCAGTACAATCTTGATAGGGTTGTAGGGAGTGAACTGGGTGAGGCCAGCTGGTGCATTTGTGGCTTTGTTCTTCCAGTAATGAGGACTGCCTTATCTCTGTATTTCTACCTGTTTCTCTGATAATAGCTTCAGTGTGTGCCTGCTGCTCAGGGAAAAATCTTCTGGCTCTCCAGTTCTCAGGGCTGCAGATAATGTGCTCTGTAGCCCAGGATTCACTGGGGCCTGCTGTTATTTCCAGGAGGGTGGGGGATGCAGCCAGACTCTGTGGCTTTGTTTTTGTGCCTGGCAATTCTGGTCTCCAGGCAACCATGACTGCAACTCTCTGCTCTGTCTCTGCTCTCAGGCCACTGGGTCTACTGTAGCACACAGTGACCACTCTGGCAGGAACATTCCCCTTGCTGTCTCTGTCTCTGCTCTCAGGCCACTGGGTCTACTGTAACTGTAGCACAGTGACCGCTCTGGCAGGAACACTCCCCTTGCTGTCTCTCTCTGCTCTTCTGGAGTGCAGGTGGCAGCCTGGTTTCTTTCCTGTCCAGGGACCTGCAGGGAGCTGGAGCTGTGTCTGTAGCACCCACTCCTGCTTTTCTCCCTACCCTATGCTTTCAGTCTCTCTGACTTGCCCAGCTTCAGAGGTTTTAATTTGCAGATCTCTCAGACCTGTTTGTCTCTTGGCCAGGGAATATTTTTGTTGAATTATAGCTGATCAAATGGATATAACTTCAAGGGGAAAGACCAGGGGAACTTCTCATGGCACCATTTCTCTGATGTTGAGAAATAATCTGTATATTATTTCTACTTCTTGGGAAATTTTTTTACAAGTTAGAAGATTTTAAGGTGGTTTTTGAGGGCATGGAAAGATAAGTCATAGGTATGATGTCTTGCTTCTAAGCATTATTCTGGGAACTTTGAGATTAAAGAAGCATTTATTATGCCTCTGTTCCTGTTGTTATATTTTCATGGTCTAACTCAGGCTTTCTTGATAATATAAATAACCTTTCTTCCTCTCAATGTAAAATCCACTAGGATTGGATATAAAATTTGGATTAATAGCAAAATTTACAAGTTACTGAAAGTGTACCAAGTCTTTTTGGTTTATTTTGTATGGTCAGTGTTACCATTATTTTGTAATTGGATTTTTTATTGGAATATTTTGCAGTTGTCTTAAACTTAGCATATATCTTGTTCTCAATCCCTGGAAAGATTTGATTGGTCACTTGAAGATAGAGTTCAATTCTATACTTCAAAAATTCACCTTGAGGTCCACATTGTCTTTATTTTTCTTAGGAATAAAAATTAAGTACTGAAGACCAAATACAATACCTTGCCAAAAATTTATCTGGGTACTAAAAGTATATTTTTTTCTATTTCTTCTGCTCAAACATTTTTCTGAGATAATGTGACCTTCAAGAGTTTATCAAAAATGTCCCAACATCTTATTGGAAGGGCAGATGGAGGATATTTGGGGACAAAGTCCCCAAAATACCTATGTTTGAATTTTCCAAGAGAGAATTCTGGGTTATTTTCTAAACTTCTAGGAGAGGCTCACTTGGGTATGAAAAAGACATGGTGCTGAGGGAAAGTCAGCACACCTGTGTCTTCCCTCAGAGCACTGAGGACTTGAAGAGTGTGAACTGGGTGGTGTTTCAGAGACTAGAGTCCCTAATCCAACATGAGGAGATCCTGAACACCTTCCCATTAAGAGTTGTGTCTTGGAAAACATAGTTGTTAAGAGACCTTCAGACCCTTCTGGGCTTTGAAGCATCAATACTGTGGGTTTCCATTTCTCAGTGACTCCAGGAGCCATAAAAGCCAGAGGGAATAGCTGACAAGTTGCTGCCCCTGAGGACTACTGCTAGGTTTATCTTCCAGGCTGGGAATGCCCTTGAGAAAAAACTATATAGTTTCCAGTGATTGGTGTAAACTTGTGGGAAGGGCACAGTGTGTGAAATCATCGGGCTTATTGTGCTAGTCATCAAAGGAGACTAACAATTATCTGCCAAAATATTTGAAGGATTTGACATATACAAAATGTAGTAGGGACTCGAGCTAATTACAAAATCTTCCAGACTTTGGGCTATGTGAATGTAGCATTGGGAAAAATGGTTTTCCATAAAAGGTCTTATTTCTAAAAAGAGTGACATGTGTTCCCCTCTTTTTTAGAGTTGAGTGATAAAACCCTGAAGTTGGCCCTGGCTGGTTGGCTCAGTGGTAGAGCATCAGCCTGGCATGCAGAAGTCCTGGCCAGGGCTCACAGAAGAAGTGCCCATCTGCTTCTCCACCCCTCCCCCTCTTCTTCCTCTCTGTCTCTCTCTCTTTCCTTCCCGCAGCCAAGGCTCCACTGAAACAAAGATGGCCCAGGTGCTGAGGATGGCTCTATGGCCTCTGCCTCAGGTGCTAGGATGGCTCTGGATGCAACCGAGTGATGCCCCAGATGGGCAGAGCATTGCCCCCTGGTGGGCATGCCGGGTGGATCCCAGTCAGGCGCATGTGGAAGTCTGTCTGACTGCCTCCCCATTTCCTGCTTCAGAAAAATACAAAAAAAATCCCTGAAGTTATTACCTTTGCATTGTGCTCTTGGGCAGTCCTCCAATGCCTCTAACTCTGCTCTGTCCCAGAAAAATGTTCACAGAGCCCGCAGTCAGGATTTTAAAGAGGATAATCAAGAAACTCTCATTTACAGCCAGAATCAAATGTTTTGCCACAAACACAGCCAACAAAACAGTACACTGGTGGCAGGAAGCAATCATTGCTCTAATATATTTTAGACTGCCAGAAATAAAAACACTGCCATAAAATTGCTGTCCTAAGCAAAAAATTTCAACTTTTAGACCTGAACTGTTTTACAATACACCTGTTCAATCAGAACCTGCATTGGGTGAGGTTGTTCATGGTGATAAATGACTCAGCTCAATTATTTTATCATTTTCTATCTTGTTTTCTCCTAATATGGGTATACTTCTTGTTGGTCTTTCCCATATTTGTATTGCCCTTGCCCCTTACCTCGCTGGATCAATTTGGGATCATAATTATATAACTTCACTTCATTTTATTTTATTTTTTCTTCTTTAAATTTTTATTCATTTTAATGGGGTGACATTGATAAATCAGGGTACATATGTTCAGAGAAAACATCTCTAGGTTATTTTGACATTTGATTATGCTGCATTCCCATCACCCAATGTCCAATTGTCTTCCATCACCTTCTAACTGGTTTTCTTTGTGCCTCTCCCCTCCCCCAACTTCCTTCTTTTCCTCCCCTCCATAACCACCACACTCTTGTCCATGTCTCTGAGTCTCATTTTTATGTCCCACCTATGTATGGAATCATATAGTTCTTAGTTTTTTCTGATTTACTTATTTCACTCAGTATAATGTTATCAAGGTCCATCCATGTTGTTGTAAATGATCTGATGTCATCATTTCTTATGGCTGAGTAGTATTCCATAGTGTATATGTACCAAAGCTTTTTAATCCATTCATCCTTTGACAGACACTTGGGCAGTTTCCAGATCTTCACTATTGTGAACAATGCTGGCCATAAACATGGGGGTGCATTTCTCCTTTGAAACAGTATTTTTTTTCTTTTATTGTAACTTTACATCATTTTAATGCAGCTGGTGATAATACAGAGAGGTTAAGTAATATACATGTACAATTTTGGTGATAAAAGGATACTTAATTTTATAACTTTATTAATTTATTTATATTCATCAATTCATGCAATTATTCAGTATGTATTTATTGTGCATATGTCATGTGAGAAAAGTGAGATTCAGTTTGTACTCTTACAGATCTTCTAGTCTAATGGAAAAACTGGTGATATTCAAATAATCATGAAAACAAAGAATTACAATTGTAATAATACTATGAGCATGTAAGGAGAATTGAAATAATATGCTGTGGCCTGCCGGGGTTCATTCTTGCAAGGTGCATGCCACTCTCTGTGTTTGTTGGATCTGAGGTTGAGGTTTCTCAGGCTCTCTTGGGAAGAACTGAAGTTCCCTTTGTGGCAGCAGAGTTGTAACTTCTCCTGCCTTGTGTTTCCCTGCCATTCTGATTCCAAGTGCTTTTTGACAAGGATTCCTCTGAATTCTTATCTGCTGATTGTCAACTTTCTTGTTTTTAGTGCTGGCATGGGATATTCTTTTAAAGGCATGGTTTCTGTCATTTCAAAAGATCTGGGAGAAGAAAGAGATTTACAGGATAATTTTCAAAAAGATATGATTTGAGTACAAATATAAAATGAAAACATGCCACAGATTTTTATTTAGCTCATTAACTAATGATAGAACCAGTATATATTAAACCTCATTTAGAAGAGAATTTGAAGAACAGACACATACATAGGTAATGGAAATGCTGACAATTTGCTAATAGACATAAAACTAGGCAAGATCCATGGGAAAATAAAATGTCATGTTTGGAAGTATTATTTCCATAATGGAGATATCCATTATATTTCGATTGGACAAATTTCACTTCCCTTTCTTTGGGCACAAATCAATTGATTTGTGGTCAGTTCTTTTAATAATTTAAAGAGTTGTAAAATAACTCAATGACAATGGTAGGCAGAAATAGTGGAATGTTGCACAAGACAGGACACTTTTTAAAATTTAATTTATTATGTTTACATAGATTCTAGTGTCACCCCGAATATATCCCCCCCTGCCCCATATTCCCCTCAACATCTCCCTTGGCCCCACCTCACAGATTCCTCCCCCCTTCCTTCCAGCTTTATCCCATCCTATCATCCCCTTTCCCTCTGTTCTCTTTTCCTCTGGTTCCTTTGATCCCTCCTCTGTCTCAACTCCGTTCCTCAGTTCACATTGTTCCTTGGATTCCTCAAATGAGTGAGGTCATATGAAATTTTTCTTTTTCTCCCTGGCTTATTTCACTTAACATAATAGTTTCCAGGTCCATCCATGTTGTCACAAAAGGTAACATTTCCTTTTTTTTCATGGCCCCATAGTATTATTCCATTGTATATATGTACCACTGCTTTTTAATCCACTCGTTCATTGACAGACACTTGGACTGTTTCCAGATCTTTGCTATTGTGAACAATGCTGCCATAATATTGGGGGTGCATTTCTTTATTTGAGTCAGTGATATGGTGTTCTTGGGATATATTCCTAAAAGTGGGATGGCTGGGTCAAAAGGCAGTTCCATTTTTAATTTTTTGAGGAATCTCCATACTGTTCTCCAGTCTGCATTCCATCTCCAGTGCAGGAGGGTTCCCCTTTCTCCACCTATCATGTGTTGTTTTGTTAATGAGCACCATTCTGACTGGTGTGAAGTGATATCTCATTGTGGTTTTTATTTGCATTTCTCTAATAATTACAGATGTTGAACATTTTTTCATCTATTGGCCATCTGTATGTCCTCTTTGGAGAAGTGTCTATTCATTTCTTTTGCCCATTTTTTGATTGGATTGAGTTGTTTTTCTTCCTGGTGTTGAGTTTTACAAGTTCTTTATAAATTTTGGTTATTAACCTCTTATCAGACGTATTATCAAATATGTTCTCCCATTGGGTAGGTTTTTTAAAATTCTGTTTATACTGTCTTTAGCTGAAAAAAAGCTTTTTAGTTTGATATAGTCCCATTTGTATATCCTGTCTTTTATTTCACTTGCCCATGGAGATAAATCAGCAAATATATTGCTGCGAGAGATGTCAGTTAGCTTACTTCCTATGTTTTCTTCTAAGATGCTTATGGTTTCACGACTTACATTAAAGCCTTTTATCCATTTTGAGTTATTTTTGTGAATGGTGTAAGTTGATGGTCTAGTTTCATTTTTTTGCAGGTAGCTGTCCAATTTTTCCAACACCATTTGTTAAAGAGGCTGTCTTTACTCCATTGTGTGCTCTTACCTCCTTTGTCAAATATCAGTTGTTCATAAAGGTGTGGGTTTATTTCTGGGTTCTCTGTTCTGTTCCATTGATCTATATACCAGTTCTTATGCCAGTACAAAGCTGTTTTGAGTACAATGGCCTTGTAGTATAACTTGATATCATGAAGTGTGATACCTCCCAGTTTTTTCTTTTTTTTCAAGATTGCTGAGGCTATTCATGTACTTTTTTGGTTCCATATAAATTTTTGGAATATGTGTTTTATATCTTTGAAGTATGTCATTGGTATTTTAATTGGTATTGCATTGAATTTATAAATTATAAATTTATAAATTGGGTAATATAGACATTTTAATGTTTATTCTTCCTATCCATGAACACTGTATATGCTTCCACTTGTTTGTATCTTCCTTGATTTCTTTTATCAATGTTTTATAATATTCCAGGTACAAGTCTTTAATCTCTTTAGTTAAATTTACTCCTAGGTACATTTTTTGTGTGTTGCAGTAGTAGAGGGTATTGTTTCCTTAATTTCTATTTCTGACAGTTCTTTGTTGGTGTATAAAAATGCCTCTGATTTCTGTGTATTAATTTTATATCCTGATATCTTGCTGAATTCATTTATTAGGCCAAGGAGTTTTTTGACTGAGACTTCAGAGTTTTCTATATACAGTATCATTTCATCTGCAAATAATGATAATTTTACTTCTTCTTTTCCAATTTGGATGCCTTTTTTGTTTCGTTATCTTGTCTGATTGCTGTGGGTAGAACTTCCAGTACTATGTTGAATAAGAGTGGAGAAAAGGGGGCACCCCTGCCTTGTTCCTGATCTTAAGGGGATTGCTTTTAATTTTTGCCCATTGATTATGATATTGGCTGTGGGTTTGTCATAGATGGCCTTTGTCATGTTGAGGTATGTTCCCTGTATTCCCACTTTGATAAGAGTTTTGATCATAAATGGGTGTTGGATTTTATCAAATGCTTTTCCTGCATCTATTGAAATTATCATGTGGTTTTTCTCCTTCTTTTTGTTTATGTGATGAATCATTGATTTACAAATATTGTACCATCCTTTCCTCCCCAGAATAAATCCCACTTGATCATGATGTATGATTTTTTTCATGTATTGCTGCATCGAGTTTGCTAATATTTTGTTGAGGATTTTGGCATCTAAATTCATCAGGGATATTGGCCTATAATTTTCTTTCTTTGTGTTGTCTTTGCCTGGTTTTGGAATCAGAATTATGCTTGCCTCATAAAAGGAGCTTGGAAGTCTTCCTTCCTCTTGAATTTTTTTGAAATAGCTTGAGAAGGATAGGAGTTAATTTTTCTTTGAATATTTGGTAGAATTCACCTCTGAAGCCATCCGATCCAGGACTTTTGTTTGCTGGGAGTTCTTGATAACTGTTCTGATCTCATTTGTTGTAATCAGTCTGTTTAGGTTTTCTGATTCTTCCAGATTGTATTTTGAAAGATTATATGTTTCAAGAAATTTTTCAATTTCATCTAGGTTGTCTAATTTTTTGGCATACAGTTCTTCATAGTATTTTCCTACAATATTTTGTATTTCTGTCAGTATTTTGTTTCAGTTGTTATTTCTCCACTCTCATTTCTAATTTTATTTATTTGAGTTCTCTCTCTTTTTTTCTTGGTGAGTCTGGTTAAAGGTTTATTGATCTTGTTTACCATTTCAGAGTACTAGCTCTTGGTTTCATTGATCCTCTGTATTCTTTTTTTAGCCTCTATGTCATTTATTTCCACTCTGATCTTTATTATTTCCTTCCTTCTACTACCTCTGGGCTTTACTTGGTGAGCTTTTTCTAGTTCTTTTAGATGCAGGGTTAAGTTGTTTATTTCAGCTTTTTCTAGCTTCTTAAGGTAGTGCTATGAACTTTATCTCAGTACTGCTTTTGCTATGTCCCATAAATTTTGAGTTGTTGTATGATCATTATCATTCCTTTCTAGGAATATTTTTATTTCTTCTTTGATCTTATTGTTAACCCATTTGTTATTTAATAACATGTTATTTAGTTTCTATGTGTTTGAGTATTTTTCAGTTTTTCTGTTGTGGTTGATTTCTAGTTTTATGCGATTGTGATCAGAGAAAGTGCTTGATATGATTTCAATCTTTTTAAATTTGTTGAGACCGCTTTTGTGCCCTAACATGTGGTCTCTCATAGAGAATGTACCATGAGCACTTGAAAAGAATGTATAGTCTGCTGCCTTAGGGTGAAAGGTTCTGAAGATATCTATTAAATCAAGTTGATCTAGTATGTCTTTTAAGTCTGCTGTTTCTTTGTTAATTTTCTTCCTTGAGAATTTATCTAGTGATGTTAGTGGAGTAGGGAAGTCCCCTACTATTATAGTATTGCTGTTGATCTCGCCCTTTATATTTATCAAAGTCTGCTTTATATATTTGGGAGCTCCTATATTAGGTGCATAGATATTTATAATAGTTATATTTTCTTGTTGGATTATTCCCTTTATCATTATGTAGTGGCCTTCTTTATCTCTTTCTATATCCTTTGTTTTAAAGTGCAATTTGTCTGATATAAGTATTGCTACCCCAGCTTTTTTTTCATTTCCGTTTGCATGAAATGTTTTTTTCCATCCTTTTAAATTCAATCTATGTGTGTCTTTTGTTCTAAAGTGTGTCGCTTGTAGACAACATATGTATGGGTCCTGTTTTCTTATCCACGCAGCTACCCTATGTCTTTTGATTGAATCATTTAATCCATTTACATTTAAGGTTATTATTGATATGTAGTTGTTTATTGCCATTTTCTTCTTTAAAGGTGTATTCCTTTTTTTGCTCTATTCTTTTCCCACTTTGATCTGTTTACAACAGGCCCCTTAACATTTCTTGCAGCATTGGTTTGGTTGTAATGAATTCCTTGAGTTGTTTTTTGTCTGGGAAGCTTTTTATTTCTACTTCAATTTTAAACGATAGCCTTGCTGAATAAAGTAGTCTTGGTTGTACGTTCTTGTTCTGCATTACTTTGAATATTTCTTGCCATTCCCTTCTGGCCTCAAGTGTTTCTGTTGAGAAGTCAGATGTCATCCTTATGGGGGCTCCTTTGTAGGTGACAACTTTTTTTTCTCTTGCAGCTTTTAATATTTTCTCTTTATCGCTTAGATTTGGTATTTTAATTATGATGTGTCTTGGTGTAAGTTTCTTTGGGTTTCTCTTTAATGGAGTTCTTTGTCCTTCTTGGACTTGTGAGAGTTTCTCTTGCATTAATTTAGGGAAGTTTTCAGTTATGATATGATTGAACAAAGTCTCTATCCCTTGTTCTTTTTCTTCATCTTCAGGAACCCCTATGATGTGGATGTTATTTCTCTTCGTGTTGTCACAGAGCTCTCTAAGTGTTTCCTCTGACTTTTTGAGTCTCTTTTCTCTTTTCTTTTCTGCTTTCATGCCTTCATTCCAGTTGTTCTCCAACTCGCTGATTTGATCCTCAGCTGTATCCATCCTGTTTTTAATTTCTTCCATTGTGGTCTTCATTTCTGATATTGTATTTGTCATCTCTGACTGATTCTTTTTTAATATTTCAATATCCTTTTTTATACTTGCTATTTCTTTATTTAGGTTTTCAAACTGCCCCTCCGTTGTTGTTCTAAGATCCCTAAGCATCCTTACAATCATTATTTTGAACTCTGCATCTGGAAGTTTGATTATTTCCATATCACTCAGCTCATCTCTCAAAGGTGTCTCTTGTGGTTTCATTTGGGTTGCATTCCTTTGTCTTCTCATAATGGTGTTTTATTTGTAGAGTTGGTTGAGTCTAGGCTTGGTGTTGTCTGCCTCCAGTTTTCAGTTGTGTTATTTCTGGGTCTTCTTGGGTTGGTATCAGCTATTATTTGTAATCCACTTTCGGATTTGGGCAGCTTTGAAGTCTTGATTTGTTGGTTTTCTTAACAGGTGATAGTCTTGTTAACTGATCTCAGCAGGGGGCTTTCTTGAAACTGTAACCAGGAATGCTGTGGGTGTAACCTGAGATGCTGAAGGTCTCTTCCACCATCTAATCTCACTGGGGGCAGGGTTTTTTCTCAGCTTCAGTAGGGGAAGGTGTATCTCAGATCTCCATGGAGACCTGAGTTACTGCCCCTCCTCCCCACTTCTTGTTTTCAGCTGTGACTTTTTGTGCTGATTGGAGCTGGATAGATGTCTGGAGATCTCTGATCCGGAAGCACTTCAGCTCTGTTTTGTGAAAGGTTCAGTCCCTCCCCCAGCTATGGCCGCCTCCAGCATAAATGAGTCAGCTTTTTTATTTTGTTTCTTGCATACCTTAGCCCCTCACAGTCTGTCCCTCTCCTTGTCCTTTTCACTTGGGAGATAAGCTGGTCTTTTCAACCCACCTTGCTCCCTGGTCACCAGGTAAGTGGCTGTGAGCAGTAGTTTCTGCTCTTTTTCCTTTGTGAAATCCTCTCTGGGCTCTCAGCCTCACCCACCCCTTCCATTCCTGTAAGCAGAGGAGATTCAGGCACTTTTTACCAGGATTATTGTGGCTTCCTCTTTGCTCCTTGGTTTTTGAGAGCTGTTCTTGCAGTTCATTGTTGGTTTTTCATGCTGATTTTTCCTAAATTGATTTGTATTCCAGTTTGGTGTTGAGAGCTGGGCGTCTGTGCGTCTGCCTACTTTGCTGGCATCTTCCTAACCCTGCAGATTATTCTTGATTTTGAGAGGTTATCATCTTGCTTTTTTTTTTCTCTCCCTCTTCCTGGTCGGTGACTCTGTACCCCGGGTTCTGCCCCTTTGGCATGCTCAGGTAGAGTTTTGCAGTTGATAAGTCTCTATGGCAATGTCATTTATTGTGCTTTAGTCTCCTTGGCAGTCGAGGCTCATTAGCATTTATAGGCTCTGACAGTGAGAGAGTCCGTGTTCCTGGAGCCTTTCTCCTAGTCTTTCCTTCCTCAATTAGTAGCCTGATAATCCAGCTATGGGGTTGCTGCTGCCTCTGCCTGAATAGTAAGAGGCTCAAAGAGCTGGCAACTCCCCACTCTATTTCCACTCAGCACAGGGCTCTGGGTAAGGCTCAGTCAGTCAGAGCTGCTAGCATAATCAGGCGGGGTTTCCGCCCACTCAAAGACCTCTGGCTCTGACACTCTGTCTGGTAACACAGGCGGGCACCCACTTCTGGGGCGCCTGGAGGAAACTCTCGCTCACTATCTGCGTGCACAGACCAGGATATCCAGCCAGCAGTCTCACGCTCTGATTGAAATGCCCAACCGCATGGAAAAGTTATAGCGTTGAAATTGGCTCTCGCTCCGTCCCCGTGCGCGGCTTTTGCAAGGCGCTGGGGCGGCCCGAGATTCCGCTTTGGCCCACACAAAGGCCCCTGACTCTTCCCCTCTGTGCGATAACACAGGCGCGCACTGCCGAGGCACTCAGGAATCTCTCGCTCACTATCTGCATGCGCAGACCAGGATATGAGGCTGGCCGCATTTCCCTCTGAATGAAACCCCCACCAGCACGGAAAATTTCCACCATTGGAATTAGTTCTCGCTCCCTCCCATGCGTGGCTTTCCCAGGGCACTGGGGCTGCCCAGAAATTCTGCTTTTGGCCCACAGAAAGGCCTCTGACTCTGCCTCTCTGTGAGGTAACACGGGCACCCACTCCCTGGGTTTAGGAAGAAATCTCTTGCCCACTAACTGCTTGCGCTGACCAGGAGATCGGGTAAAATGGCTGCCCTGCTTGCCTTTCTTTGTCTGGGTTTGGCATGAGTGTTAGCTTGTATTGCCTGGTTTTCCACAGGATCACTTTTTCCTCGGCTTGGATCTCCATGCCACAGCCTGGTTCGGCCGTTTGTGCCATGGCCTGGATCTATTCACCCCCTTTGCCCACCTCAGTTTCTATATTCACAGTTACCAGAGAAAGCCGCCCTGTTTAGGTTAGTGAGGAAGGCACGGCATTTCTTACTCCCTATTTCCTTCGGGGTTTGGTTATATATTTAGCCAATTTTTCACTTGACCATACCTTCGGGTGCATTGCGAAGCATCTGGAGGCTCCAAGTATAGGTTTTTCTGTTTCTGGTTGAAGATCTTGTTGAGTTTTGGGGGAGATTTATTGGTATCACTTCCTACCCTGCCATTACTCTGATGTCATCAACCCCATGGGTTTTTTGACTTATGAATAAAGCCCTGGCTTTATCATAA